>NC_053168.1:36581413-36881413 GCF_016835505.1 Polypterus senegalus | reverse complement strand
GCGATCTGGCAGAGTCAAAGTCACAACACAATCAGAAGAGAAGCTTTTGAGGGTCACCAGCTTGTGATAGGAGCTTTACAGAACAACTTCAAGAACAGCTTAACAGTAGTAAAAAAGAACAAGCCTCAGTTTTTACTGTGAGCAGCAGACTTTGTGCTGCACGTTTGACAGGACAAAATAGGGCCTTGAAATATCGGCTGTGAACTACTGCAGGCTGGAAGAAAGTCTTATGGACCGATGAATCAAAATTTGAAATCGTCGGTTCATCATTCAGGGTGTTTGTACATAATCTAGTTTGTAAAAGGATGGTTCCTCAGTGTGCGACTCCAACTGTCAAACATGGAGAAGGAAGTTTAATGATCCGGAATTCTTTTGCTGGAGGCAGAGTTGGTGACTTGCATCAAATGAATGGCATTCTGAATCAAAAGGGTTACCACAGTTAGGCAGTTATATAAGCAGAAAGTGACTGGTTTGATCAATCAAATATCTGAATAAAATTTTGTACAATTAATGGTTTGTTGACTTTTGCCATTGTTTATTTATTCTATGCCTGGATTTCATGAGACAAAGACATTACACTCACCTAAAGGATCATTAGGAACACCATACTAATACGGTGTTTGACCTCCTTTCGCCTTCAGAACTGCCTTAATTCTACGTGGCATTGATTCAACAAGGTGCTGAAAGCATTCTTTAGAAATGTTGGCCCATATTGATAGGATAGCATCTTGCAGTTGATGGAGATTTGTGGGATGCACATCCAGGGCACGAAGCTCCCGTTCCACCACATCCCAAAGATGTTCTATTGGGTTGAGATCTGGTGACTGTGGGGGCCATTTTAGTACAGTGAACTCATTGTCATGTTCAAGAAACCAATTTGAAATGATTCTGAGCTTTGTGACATGGTGTATTATCCTGCTGGAAGTAGCCATCAGAGGATGGGTACATGGTGGCCATGAAGGGATGGACATGGTCAGAAACAATGCTCAGGTAGCCCGTGGCATTTAAACGATGCCCAATTGGCACTAAGGGGCCTAAAGTGTGCAAAGAAAACATCCCCCACACCATTACACCACCACCACCAGCCTGCACAGTGGTAACAAGGCATGATGGATCCATGTTTTCATTCTGTTTACGCCAAATTCTGACTCATTTGAATGCCTCAACAGAAATCGAGACTCATCAGACCAGGCAACATTTTTCCAGTCTTCAACTGTCCAATTTTGGTGAGCTCGTGCAAACTGTAGCCTCTTTTTCCTATTTGTAGTGGAGATGAGTGGTACCCGGTGGGGTCTTCTGCTGTTGTAGCCTCAAGGTTGTGTGTGTTGTGGCTTCACAAATGCTTTGCTGCATTCCTCGGTTGTAACGAGTGTTTATTTCAGTCAAAGTTGCTCTTCTATCAGCTTGAATCAGTCGGCCCATTCTCCTCTGACCTCTAGCATCAACAAGGCATTTTCGCCCACAGGACTGCCGCATACTGGATGTTTTTCACTTTTCACACCATTCTTTGTAAACCCTAGAAATGGTTGTGCGTGAAAACCCCAGTAACTGAGCAGATTGTGAAATACTCAGACCGGCCCGTCTGGCACCAACAACCATGCCATGCTTAAAATTGCTTAAATCACCTTTCTTTCCCATTCTGACTTTCAGTTTGGAGTTCAGGAGTTTGTCTTGACCAGGACCACACCCCTAAATGCATTGAAGCAACTGCCATGTGATTGGTTGATTAGATAATTGCATTAATGAGAAATTGAACAGGTGTTCCTAATAATCCTTTAGGTGAGTGTATACTACACTCATTTCCACTAAACCTGAAAAAACTGAGGTGTTCTAAAACTTTTGACTGGTAGTGTATTCAAAGCATTATGGGTCGGTTGAAGTTTGCTTCTGATGTGTAAGTGTTGTACATGCCTCAGTATTCTTTTATCCAGTTTACAGCAGGAGGAGGGAAACACAGAGTGTATCACAGTTCTCCTTAGGGGAATATTATAAATAGTCTGGCCTAAGTATACTATGCCAGTGTTTCTCAATCACCGGGTCACAACCTACTTTACAGGTTGCTATTGTTTATATTGGTAGTGTACCATGAGTGAATCTCTGAGGGTTGCCAGCCCTACAATCGCACTAGATCCCCCTTCCTCTTTATTGATCATCCCAAAGAAGACCAATGCTCTGATGATGAATTCACCAAGGGGAACCCATCCACCCAATCTGGCTCTAATGACTGTGTTCAATTCACCAAGAGAGACCCTTCCCCCATCTGACAATCACCCCCATACAGACAACCATGCCGTTTGCCTGGGGGGGAAAAACAGACACTAACGATTGCTCTCTATTTGTTGGGAGGAGAAACAATGTGCTATGTTATCATGATGGCAAACAGAGTCTATAAAAATATATATATATATATAATTTTCTGAAATGTACTATACAGGTCATTAAATGAGTTATTCCAAATATCATATATACCTATGTCTTTTTTTTGTCAGTGCGGCTTTGACATCATGGATCATAAGGTGTATACTAATTCAGCGTGAGCAGGAACACTCAATAAAACTGAATAAAAAAAAATAAATAAAAAAATTTAAGTGATGGTGAGCTATGAAGAAGGCAGATTCACCAGCGTTTGTGTATCAGCTTTTATCCATCCAGATCAGAGAATGTCCAGTTCCATTGCCTCAAAACACCACTCACATCTACAGTTATTCCCAGTTTCAGATAAAAAGTAACAGAGTCAGATCCCTATGGGGGGTTGGGGGCGGATATGGCGGTAGTATGTATCATGATTGTGACTGAGAGAAGTTAAAAAAAAAAAAAAAACCTAACTTTTACAAGTACTATAAATGTATACCAGCTGTTACAGATGCAAACCAAAATGTATGTGTTTAATGTATAATATTAATAATAAGAGCAGCTCACTACTGAAAACAGTAAATACAAGAGACAGTGAGGATCATACTGGTGGCCTCTTGATTACAAGTCAGCAAATCTTACCGTTACACCACGGAAGCTGTTGTATCGTCCTTGAACCTTTTGTGAAAGTGTTTATTTGATCTTTGGACTTCAGGCTTCACACATTATATAGTTTATGCCTACATTTTGTAATTTATTACTAAAACACAAAAAACTTTTCTGTTTTAACAATGTGTTTACACAGATTACTGTAGAAACGGAACACACATGAAATGCATGTGTTCCAAATAACGACCTATTATTTCCACTCTAAAACTCCAGCACTCTCAGATAATCAAGGCAAGAGCTGGGAGAACTTTGTGCATGTTCTGCAGCGGTAGGGGGATGGAATAGCAGGCTGCTTGCTGCTTGTCTTTAATTGGCACATTTACAGGACAAAAGATGCTGACGGAGAGGTGCGAACAGATTTAAGGTGGGCCTGGATTTACAAGTTTTTTCGTAGGCTTTGGTAATTCTAGTGTTAAAAAAAAAAACAAACAATCATCCTAATGTTGGTTCCTTATCACTTTGATGATTCATCCCACCATCCGATTCCTGTTATTCTTATTGTTAGTATTAAATTTCATCCTCTCTCACATTCCACTTATGTGGTCAAGGGATTTGGAATCTTTCCTTAGCAGAAATCAGATGCAAGAATCAGCCCAGAAGATGCTCAAGACCACCTTAGGAGCTACTCACACCGGGCTCTACACCCGTTTTGGAATTAGAGTGGCTTTCAGAATACCCAGATAAGACTCATTAAGACTCAGGAAAATTAGGCCAATTTGACACTGGCACTGGCAATGTTTTCAACTGAGGACACTAGAATTGTGAAGTAGCTATGCGACAAAATGAATATTATGATATCTAAACCAATGTAATAGTGTGTAATTTAAAACTTGACATAATAAATGTTTAAAGGAGTACAATTATAGATAAGGGCTGAAGTAATTTCCTTCTTTCTGGTAAATAATATGTTCAGACACAAGATTAGATTTAAGGCTAAGATTGTGCAAAGATACTCAAAATATTCAACAAGCTATGTTGCCTGTTTTTTGATGATGGTCTATGAATGATGAACATTAATCCAAACAACAAACATTTAGAAAATATTATCTAATAACTTTAAATTGTGGAAATTTACAAACCAAAAAGATGTTCTGAAACTTTATTAGCCGTCCTTGCTTATAATGAACTTAAATAAAAAACTATTTTCCTGATATGGACGTTGTTCAAGAGATAAATCAACTAATAAAACCTTAAGTATACAATGTGAACAGAATTCTAGCAAGTTAAAGTTTGTCTAATTATTAGATGGAATTCGATTATAAAGAAAAACTTTAAAAATTAATGTGTCTCAGTAACTTGAGCTAAATGCACAGAAAATTCAATTAATTAAGGAAGAGCAAAAGGAGATTAATTTTCCCATACTCACAACTCTGAACTGCTCCAACTTTTGATTTCCTTTTATAAAGAAGGGGCATTCTCTGTCTCCAGTCCTATGGCCATAGCGTTTACACCTCCAGCCTACAACAAAGAAAACAGGTAGATATTAGTAGTGTAACTAAAAGTATGTAGAACATGATGTACATAAGACAACAAAAAAATGGAGTAGTATCAGAAAAACCTGCACAAAAATAATTATATATGAAAAAATGTGCAAAATGTTAACCACCTTATACATAAAGATGTTTTTAAAATACAAAAGGGGCATAATAATAAATAGCAAAGTAATAGCTGTTTTATGATACAATAGAGGTAATGTACATCTGGCAGATCACATTACTGAAAGTTCACCTGTTAGTAGGTTGTAAACATTGTGTTTAAACAAAATTAACTACAGAAAATGACAAGAGAAATCTTAGAATTAATTGAAACAATGGATATATGCTCAGTAACACTTTAGTAAATTTGAACAATTCTACAATTTTAAAAATAGGAAAGTTTTAACAGCACTGCCAAATTTACAAGTGGTATTACTATACTACTGCGCAGTAAAATTTTGGGGAAAAACACATTAGTTACCATCATTCAGTTTCATGTGTTCTTTAAAATGATCTTCCTTATTTCTATACTGAGCCATGTGTAGTAGGGAACTTGGTAGCACTTTGATTCAAGACAGAAACTAAATGTGGACAGAATGCCACTTACACATGGACTTAAATACTGTACACTCAAACAGGTCCAACAGGCTGTATATACACAGTAGTGCTGACATACTTCTGGTGAAATCTCAGCCAGCTCAGTCACTTCCATTGTTCATACTGCACTTGTGATTTTTAGTTTAATGGCGAGAATATCTGAGAAAAGAAGGTTTAACATTTAGCATTCAGATAGCGCTGCAGCTGAACATTGTTGTGTACCTTTATGTCGAGCTTCAAGTACGTACAACAAGGTGTTTAGTTTTCACACATTTCCCTCCGATTCAGAAACCTGATCTAAAAGGATCATCGCTATCCATAGAGGGAGCTTTACAGTTAGTCCTCATATCCGAGTTTGTAGCTGGCATTTAAAAAAAAAAGTTTTTCATGAGCCAGAGTCTAAGACAAGGTGGCGAATGTCGAAGAAGGGAGTGGCTCCTGCGTTGTTTGAGTGGAACAATTTCTCTGTTCCACTTTCAAGACCTGGAGATTGGGAGAGGAAAAAGCTACCGATGGAGGATAAAATCCTCAAGGACCACAACTACATTTCGGCTCTGCACCCAGCAGTTGTCGATCTGGTGCTTGATAAAAACATATCGTTCAGGGAGGAGATCCTCCAGCTGAGGAAACAAATTAAGACCCTTAAAAATGAAGCAGTGGTTTGGCATTCATTTAGCTGGCTCAGACAGAAACATTCGCTTTTTTGTAAGGCAAGATGTCCAAGCAGACTCATGTTATTATGTATTAAGCTTACATACATATTCACCTGTCCCTGAATAAAGTTTAACTATGTTAGCTTTGGCTGGTACACAAACATGTTAATACATCTGGATGTTGCCTTCACAATTGTGGATGTAGCCCAAAACATAGTAGTTTGAACCCCTTCTTCTATTTAGTTCCTGACATTTAGCACAATGCTTGAATAATGCAACTTGCATCATTTACCATTAAGTCAGGGCATGACCTGAAGAGATCAGGTGAAAACGCTATAGCTAGTCTGTTGTGATATCGGGGCCGAAGTGAGGCAGTTGGCGGATGTGCAATTCAGAAAAAAGTGTGCATTTAGCCTATTAGGAGTGGCTAGACAGCCTAAACTGCATATTTTGGGATGGGGAGAGGTAACCAGAGTACCAGGTATAACCCATTTGAACACAGGAAAAACATGCAAACACACTACAGAATGTATATGGGCCGGGAACAGAGTCCATGTCCATGAAACTACTAAAATGATAATATACTAAGTATAGTAAGGTGGCTATCAAAACTGATCATTCAAAAACAGCTTCAGGAGATGAATCATTACAAAAAAATACAAATTGCTGCAAAATAGACAGAAAAAAATAAATGTATACAAAGATGTAAGGGACAGAGGGTTTACGCAATAAATAGTACAGTTGATGGCATATGACTCGAAGTTGGCATAATCCTCCGGATGGCAAAATAGTAGCTTTTTTCTCATAACAGACAATATCGAGAAGCTTTTCTTTTCCTTAGTTCAGTAGATTTTCTTTAGTGAAATTATCTTGCCTTCTCTTAAGAAAAACAAAAAATTCTTTATAAACAAAAGATGCAAGTGGAATACAAAAGACTATGTAGAATTTCAAGACCTGTATATGATGCTTGCAATTAAGAAGCCACATAAAATGTAACTGTTACAACTATTGCAGCGAGACTATAGATTTATCAAAATTTAATTCAGCAAAACCTAAACTCAAGTTTTTAAAAGTGGTTCAGTGATTACTGCTGCTGCTTTTTAATAACAGAGTCCTGAATTCAGATCTAGGCTTGGGCACTGTCGGCATGGAGTTGGAAAAAATTACTGAAAATGTTCAAAGTACTTAATTTTCCTGCCATTTTACAAAGAGTTTAGGCTATGTGTGATTGCATAAATGTGTCTTGTAATGAACTGGAATGATCCTGATGCCGCAGCTCCCAATGACACTGTTTAACAACAAGGACATAGAGAAAATTGACACAGAGAAAGGGTTAACATCACTACATACGGTGACTAAATCAGAATTTGGGCCTATTTTCCTGGAACCTGTGAGAGTGCAGCAATAACTGCTATGCATGTGCCACCTGCATAAACATACAAGAGTAAGTATTACAAGAATGCTTTCCTGACTGCATACACTTAAAAGTGTTAAATAATGTCAGGTTTGCAATATCTTCATCTCTGTGAGATGCCAGCTAAAATAACAAAGGATGGAAAAAACACACCACAAAAGAAGAAATTGATCAAAAAACACGAATTCACAGACTACAGTAAGGAACAGATGTCTCTATTATCTGCTTCCAAATTATGATTAACAGCTTTCTCATCTGAGTGTCTCAGATGGCCTTAAAGAATCATGAGCTGATGAAAACAGAGCACTTAGCATTTTATTAACAAAGCACACACTGCTTAAGACTGTCAGAATTCCAACTAATGGTCTAAGCCTCTAAATTTTAACAAGCCACTGCAAAATCCACAGAAGGGATTTAAGCTAAAAATTATTCTCTGCATCTAAAGTGCAATATGAACATGAGCAATACAACAACTGCAAATGTTAACAATTCTGCATTTTAATACTTAATAATTACTTCACAGAAGCATATACACTAATATACTGCAGTTCTTGACACATACATGAATAAATGATGAATTCCAACCAATAGCAAGCATCTTCTTTTGTTCACAAACTTAAATGGGAATAATGCAACTCATGTACCGTAGATCCCGTTATATAAGCCGAGAATTTCGTCCTAGATTTTTGGCTTGGAGTTTGGGGGTCGGTTTATACAACGAGTATCGTTTCAGATTCAAGATTTCTAGCGTAATGCCGGTTTTGCTGATGAATACGGAAGTAAATAATGACGAAACCACAAAGCCATCTTTCAGATGAAGAAGTAATTTTGCATGCCGGTACTTTAAATTAAATAAAGAATTTATTCAAAAAAGTGTTTTAGTTGTTGATTTTATTAATAAAATTATAATCAATTATCGGGAAGTTTAAAATAAAAATTTTTGTTCAACATCTTGCGTTATGACCCGAATGCGGTCACGTGTATCCGCTTCCGCTATTGTAAACAACCAAGAGTGTTAGTAGCGTCAGTCAGAGCCCAGATACATGTGTTTGTGGATGTAATTTCGGTCATTGCAGTGATTTACCTATATATATATATATAATTCATTAAGACCATGCAAGCAAGACACATAATTGCTAAGGAAGGAAGAGAAGGTAAAGAAAGCGATCACAATCGAAACAAAGATGGAAATTGTGTGGAAATATGAGACTGCTGTTTGTGTGACCGATCTCGCTAATATGAAATCCACCATCTCGACAATTTTACAAAGAAAAGATCTGCATAAGGAGGCTCCTTCTAAACAATAATCACCTTCTGTTTCATTCTCCTCTTCCTCCCTTCCTGCAACCCAAAGATGTCAAATTAAATGGTGAGTACAGTATGAAATTGTTGTTTCTAGACTAGAATAGAATGCCTTTTATTGTCACTATAAACATCTACAATGAGATTAAAAGCAGCTCCTTCGGTGCAGAAAAAAAGTTCTGTATAGGGCTTGTATGGTCGTTTTTTTAGCCTTAGCATAACGCCGGATCTGCGGCCCCGTTTCTACTTTCTTTCCCTCCTCCGTCTACGTCGTCTCCTAGACCCGACAACAATCCACGGAGAGCCCGCTGGTCTCGCTATGTTGTCTGGGGTGTTGAGCGTGTGATGAAAAACACTTGAAACAGATGTCTGGCTCTGGACACCGATGTCTATAAGATTCTGACAGGTGTAGCGGATGTTCGCCGAACCGATCGTGCACAAACAAGGAAATAAAAAAAAAAAGTACAAAAACAACAAAAAAGTGCACTGAAAAGGAGAGCCCTGAGCCACTGCGACCATGCGCGCCGCCATGCTCCTAGCTTAATCTAGCCTACTTCTGGTAGGCTAGGCACTTTTTATAACTTTTTAGTTAGTACATTAGAAAAATTATTGGTGTTTTGGTAAATTATGCACATTATACAACCCTTTTTTATTATGAAAAGGTTACGTAAGTGTTGCAGTGGGAGGTTCGGAATGCATTATGGGTTAGCCTTTGCGAACGAATTAAGTTCATAAGTCAAAGGTCCACTGTATTGCGTATTTAAGTTAATCAAATTTATAACGAGTCTCCAGAAATCCACCCGCCGATGTACCGTATTTGCGTATATAGTTTCAACACAAAGGTTTCATTTTACCAAACTTCTCCGCAATCACTTCCAAAAATGCCGGCAGTTTTAAATTCTCGCTGATAAGCATGATAAATATACCTGAAGAGACACTTTTAAGGAAATTTTGAAAATTTTGCTTGGAGAAGGGGGTCGGCTTAAATACCGGTCATTGGCAAATACATGTCATTTAGTAGGTAGAGAAGGGGGTCGGCTAATATACCGAGTCGGCTTATATTCCAGGATCTACGGTACCTGTATGTATATTACAAAACAGGTTAGCCTATTCAGTTTAGGTCAAAGATCAAATAAGGAGAAAGAACTGAATAAAAGATTTGATAACAAAAATAAATATCTTAAAAAGCTAGGGCAGGACAAGAAAGGATTATTTTCAATACTCAAAATCAACAGTACTTACCACTACCTAATGCATAGTGGTGTCTAAGAGATCACAAAAAAAATGGAATTGAAGACAGGACTCTTGACCAATGAAGGAGGCTGCCTTCAGTTCAAATGCACAGTATTATGGGAATGTGCCTTTCCTATGTATCTTTTGCATTGCATTTACTGGAAGTATTAATATAATTTTAGCAAAAAATGCATCTATTTTGTATTTTCTGAGAATACAAATGAATAACGGACATGCAGTACCAATTATGTAAGTTTTTTTTTTTCCATGACTATTTTTCACATTGTTTGCCAATGTCCAGGTCATCGTTGGCTCTTGTTCAATTTGAATTTTCATTGTGTACTTTCTCCAAGAAAACATGACATTAAATTTTTCTTTCTCGACACCACTAAACTACACAAGGGGAAAAGGAATATATATATATTTTTTTGGATGGAGTACTCCTTTGAAGGATAGTTTAAGTCGAAGGTATTTGTTCACAATCATGATATATATTAATTAGTCACGTGAAATTCTGTCCTAAAGCAAAGCACTTTTTATGAATTTAAAAAAAAAAACCTAGCCTGCACTTGCACTTTAAAATGAAAGTGAAGGGTACCATATGTGAGAAAAAGCCTTAAAAAACTTACCATATACAACAACTTTGAAACAGCAAAGGCTTAGATTTAGGAAAAATGTACCTTACTCGCCTTTCTGAGGCATCTATGTAACAACAAAAGTAAAGAGGAAGTAATAAATTTCCTCACAGATTCTTGGTACTATTTTCTCAAAGTAATGATTTGAACTTGAATGCAGAACTTTCCTTTAAGCAATCTTAAATCTTAAGTAACTTCACAGTGTAAGCAATACAAGATGGACTCCAAAAGCCATTAGAGATGCCATCACGTTCTACATCCCAAAACACACAGTGTCAGTGTACTATATACCACGTGAGGTTTTGTGCAGTTGTAAAGAGACAATGTGGAATGCCTGGTGAAACATGTTTTAATTGTGCAGGGTTACTCAAGGTTAGTTAAAAACAACCCCTTCAAAGCAGATCCAGTCAGTTTATCTCCTGCATATCTGCACTGCGTACACATCTTACTACTCCAAAAACCTTCAACATTCCTAAAGAATACGGTCATCTAAACCAAGACTTATGATGTGAAACATAGAAGTACAGACAAAAAAAAATGAACATAATATCCACTTTGTGAAAAAATAAATATACATCAAACTAACTACATTTGCCACACATTTCCTAACCAATAAAAGAGCAACACGAAACTCCCAAAGTCTTCTATCTCTGCAGCAACGCCTTTTTCAAAATAGGCAATTTCATGTTGCAAATAAATGTGGATAGCATCTGAATTCAAAAGTACAACCCCCGCGTGAAGAGGCTTCCTTTTTGTGGGTTGCTTAAATTTTCCACATGGGTTTATTAAGGAATATTTTAGCATTATGTGCATAAAATTGGATGACTTAACATATGTATTATGCAACACAAATAAAGTTACCTTTTCATGGACCTTTTTAAACTGTTGGCTATTGTCCAGCTTTGGTCACCACTGGCTTCTGTCCTATCAGAAATGTTGTTATGTCTGTTCTACATGGAAAAAAATGGAATTAAAAACTTTTCTCAGCCATCACTACCAACTATGTGGGAAAAGTAACAAGAATATTTTGGGTGGAGTATTTCTTTAAAGCAACTGATACAGTCCTGTTTGAAGAACATGTGACACCAAAAAATATATATTTTTGTTCCCCTCTCAGGTTCATCCTGAAATCTAAAATATTCCCAATCATTTGGTAATAATCCTGGATTAGAATCATTGAGTGGCAGAACACCTCTGAGCTTTCCTTTCGATTCCCCTGAATATACACGCTACTGAACAAAGAAATGCAAAGTAGTTTGGTAGCAACTGAGAAAGGACCTTCATTGTGGTCTATCATGGTTTGTCTTGGGGGCTAATGAACAAACGGGTGAACATGCCTGAATATGGTTCATGTTGTTGATAAAATGATCTGTCAACAGTTTACCGCTACTATACTTGCTTTGGGAAAACAGGTCAATAAAAAAATTGCATACAGTACATACATTTACATAAAAATTAGTTTTTGATAACAAAAAGGAAAACGTATTAAAAATAATAATTCCAAAACACTTACATTGCATGACCTTTACTTCTTTACCAAGTGGCATCCAAAGCCCTTTAGTTGGAGCATGAGCCAAAAACTCTCTAGCATCTTCATTGCCTGGGGCATCAGGGATACAGTCTTCTGGTCTGTCTTCTTCTTCCTTCAAGAATGAATAAATTAACAAATAATTGCATTTTCTTTTCTATTTTAGAAATTAAACAATTAAAAAACAAATGTTTTTATTTTTAAAGAATGCTCCAAAACTGAACTTGCTTATTCATTCATATAATTCCCATTCCATTGTGCGGTCTCTGTTCAAAAGTTTTTAATCTTATATTTTCAAGCAGAACGAAGAGAAAGGAATTTAAGATATATATACAAGTTGATAGTGACCAGTGAAACAATGTGAAAACCTTTCATAGGAAAACTGAAGAAAAAAAAAAAAATCTCACATTAAATGTGTCACATAATGTTTGTTATCCAACTTCTTTAACAGGTTTGACCACCCTAACCCACTCTCACCTCGGAGTACTTCATCCTCCACCCATCCTTCTGCCCATACCAGCATAGGTGAGACATCCTCACCCACAATTGCAGCAGCACAGGTGAGCAGAGAGCTGAGGAGACTTTGTGCCAGCAAAGCAGCGGGTCCAGATGGTGTATCTCCACGACTGCTGAAGGCCTGTGCGCAGGAACTGGGGAGTCCTCTACAGCGCATCTTCAACCTGAGTCTGGAACAAGGGAGAGTCCCGAGGCTTTGGAAAACATCTTGTATCACCCCAGTCCCAAAGGCATCACGTCCTAGTGAGCTGAATGACATCCGGCTTGTTGCTCCGATGTCACATGTGATGAAGACCATGGAGCGGCTGCTGCTTCACAACCTGAGGCCACAGATCCGCCACGCTCTCGACCCTCTACAGTTCGCTAAACAGGAGTAGGTGGGAGCAGAGGATGCCACCATCTGTATGCTACACCGATCCCTCTCCCACCTGGACAGAGGCAGTGGTGCTGTAAGAATTATGTTTTTTGACTTCTCTAGCGCCTTCAACACCATCCAACCTCTGCTCCTTACGGACAAGCTGACTGTGATTGGAGTAGACTCACACCTGGTGGCATGGATCGTGGACTATCTTACAGACAGACCGCAGTATGTGCGTCTTGGGAACTGCAGGTCTGACATTGTGGTCAGCAACACAGGAGTGCCGCAGAGGACTGCACTTTCTCCGGTCCCGTTCAGCCTGTATACATCAGACTTCAAATACGATTCAAAGTCCTGCCACGTGTAAAAGTTTGCTGATGACATTGTTATTGTGGGCTGCATCAGGAGTGGGCAGGAGGAGGAGTACAGGAAGCTAATCAAGGACTTTGTTAAATGGTGTGACACAAACCATTTACACCTGAACACCAGCAAAACTAAGGAGCTGGTGGTGGATTTTAGGAGGCCCAGGCCCCTCATGGACCCCGTGATCATCAGAGGCGACTGTGTGCAGAGAGTACAGACCTATAAATACCTTAGAGTGCAGCTGGATGACAAATTGGACTGAACTGCCAATACTGATGCTCTGTGCTGTGCTGTGTGAGAACAGAGCTGACTATACTTTTTTAGAAGGTTGGCGTCCAACATCTGCAATAAGATGCTGCAGATGTTCTACCAGACGGTTGTGGCGAGTGGCCTCTTCTACTTGGTGGTGTGCTGGGGAGGCAGCGTAAAGAAAAACGACGTCTCACGCCTGGACAAACTTGTTAAGGCGGCAGGCTCTATTGTAGGAATGAAGCTGGACAGTTTTAACATCTGTGGCAGAGCGATGGGCGCTAAGCAAACTCCTGTCAATCATGGAAAATCAACTGCATCCACTGAACAGGATCATCTCCAGACAGAGGAGCAGCTTCAGCGACAGACTGAGGTGATCGTTCCCCCCCCCACCCCAACTATGCGATTCTTCAATTCCACCCGCAGGAGTAAATGCTAACATTATTCAAAGTTATTGTCTGTTTTTAACATGCATTTTTATTACTCTTTAATTTAATATTTTTTTTGTATCAGTATACTGCTGTTGGATTATGTGAATTTCCTCTTGGGATTAATAAAGTATCTAACACTCAAAGCTGTGTTTACTAAAATATTGCTTAATAGTTACTACCTGAATTATCTATCACCATGAACAAAAACAGGAAGCCCAAAAACTCACTGGAGAGACGTTTTGAATTGAAGACAGGAGCCTTGACCAATGAATGAGGAGGAGAGGTGGGGTTTCAACTCAAAATGACATTCTCATAAGGTTTTAGTTTCCTGTTCATGATGTGCTCCATGTGTTTTGCATGTTTTGAGCACACAACTGGATAACCGACATGTGGACACAGCAACATTACGTGAAATGAAGAACAACACATATATGGAGGATCGCAGGAATCATCGGGTAGAGGGATCCTTTCATTGGATTGGCAGTGCTGTTTCAGCCGTGGAATGGCCAAATGGGGGAGGCAGCTTGATGGATGAGGTCTCCAGGACTCTAAACAAATCCACATCATATTATGTGATATTATCTACCGTTAAATTCTACTCCGTAATTCTAAAATTTTTATACTGTATTGAGGATTTGTTCTGTTCTGTGTATTGTACTGTATTGTATTGACTCCTTTCTTTTTCATACCCACTGCACGCCCAACCTACCTGGAAAGGGGTCTCTCTTTGAACTGCCTTTCCCAAGGTTTCTTCCATTTTTTCCCTACAAGGGTTTTTTTTGGGAGTTTTTCCTTTTCTTCTTGGAGAGTCAAGGCTGGGGGACTGTCAAGAGGCAGGGCCTGTAAAAGCCCATTGCGGCACTTCCTGTGTGATTTTGGGCTGTACAAAAATAAATTGTATTGTATTGTGTATATATATATATATATATATATATATATATTTTTCCCCCCATCATGGAAGTTTTTCATATTGTTTTGCCAATATACAGCATTTGGTCACCACTATTATACTTTTTTTCTCTCCATTCTGCATGAAAACATGAGATTAAACATTTCTCTAGCGACCACTACAAAGTACATGGGGTAAACAACATATAAAAAGCATTTTGTTACATTAGTTTTTGGATGGAGTATTGCATTAAATAAATGCTCCAGAGATCCCTCGAAAATTATTATTTTTTTTTTTTACTTTATAAGATAGTTTAAAATCAGTCCCTTATTATAAAGTCTGAAGGTTGATAGAAGTATTGATTAGTGTAAAGCTGCAACAAATACCCAACTGCTTGCTATATTTCTAGGAAAGGAGAGCAAAAATAACATTAATCTGAGCAATAAAATATGTAACTGAAAGAAGAGTGAGATGATAATGCCTAACAAAATGCAACTGTTGTGATCAGTACACATAAGCTATAATACTGTGAAATATCTAGATCATTTGAAAATCTTTTTAAATATAAGAATATAAGTCGGTGCCAAACAGAAAATGACAGCACTTGCAGTCTATACATTATGTAAGAAAATATTTCCTTTTAATTATGATATTATTAAATTTTCTACACAATAAAAATACCATAATTGGTGATTTAATGTTTGTAAATCCAGCTAACTATGGTTAGGTTCCCTTTTTTCACATCCTCTCAAGAAAAATAAAAAAAGAGAATTAATATGGAAGTGCCACAGAAGAAGTAATCCGTATGTACAAGGATACAAACCTTAATGAGCCCAGGAGGTGGCTTCTCATAACTAAAAAACAAACAAACAAACAAACAAAACATAGAAACAAGAATTAATGAGTACAGACAAATCAGCTCTGTTCTGCTCAGTTACGGAGTCTAAAACTATACTCGGATTTCATTAGGGCTGCGAGATCCGCAAAATTTCCTTCTAATAACACAACTGTATGCTGCTAGGTTTCTAAAAGACGTAACATTTACTCTAGAAAACAGTTTGGAATATGTCTGCATGACTCTGTACTTACAGAAACAAACCACCAAAAAAGGCATTTTCTGTTTCAGGCCTATACAGCAAGTATGGGATACAGAGATTACAAAAAGAGCAACACGGGCGGGCAAGGAAGAAATGTCAGTCAATAAGTTTGTTTATTTTAACAAAACAAACAAACAAACAAAGAAAAGAAATGCTTGATTAAAAAAATAAATCTAAACTAAAAGTGGTTTTATTTTACACGCTAGAAAAGTGAAATAGTCTGAGAACAAGCAGTGAAAAACGTAAATAACACTGGCAAATGAGAATAAAAATGCAAGCTTAAATAAAACATAAATTAACGCAATCACTTGCCTCCACTATCAATTCAGACAAAACCAAAGGTGGTCAGTTTAGGTGCATTAGTGCAGGCAGTGGAGGTGGCCTTCAGCTCTCATGTACTTGGCAAGTTAAATTAGCCTGTTATTTTCCTTCAAATATGGGAGAGATGAGAATTGGAGAAGAGTTCCCTTCTGTGTTCCCCTTAAACGTCCTCACATAGCTTGACATTTTGCTGCATTCACTTGGTGAAGACTTCACTAAACAGCAGCACACAAATGACGTGATTACACATATATTCAAAACCGACGTCATTCACCATCATTAGTGGAGAGTAACTAGAGTCACTACAGAATTCCAAGTTTTTAAAAGGTCAACATCAAAAACGTTATATCATTAATGGGTGAAGGTGGGCCAATTTTTGGCAAGAAGAGGCTGTTAATTCCGAAAAGCTCCCCACTCCCATCACCTAATTTTTGTAAAAGAACATCATGTCAAGTTTTGAAGGTCCAAAACACTTGGTGGTAATTTATGCCATGTGTTAATGGCTCATTATGGGAAGAAAAACCTAACATTTTTATGAAATCTGCTTTTAAGTTTCCATCTGTCCTTGTGTTTTTGTTAAATAATTTATTCTGATTTAACAGTAGGGATCCATTACCCAATAATTTGAATAACTTCAATCAAGACACATCTTTATCTCCGTTTCCTTAAACTGAAAAGCTTCAAGTTCTTTAACCTCTTCGCGTTAGATCCTGTTTAAACTAAAGTACTTGATTGTATGAAAAAGGTGCAGCTGGCTGCCATAACCAATATAAACATCAGATGAGTTTAGAAACGGAAATGCAGTTCATCTGTGTCCAGAAGATCAGGCCTGCAACAAGGACCATGCTGGACACTAATAGGATGGACAGTGCAGGGCAGGATTAGAGTGTGCGCCATTCTGATTACCTGCGTGCAACAGGCTGACCACACGATATTAATTTATCAGGATTCAAACAGCGCCTTTTACTTCCGTGTACCTTCAGTTTGGAATTAATATTTGTTTAAGGTAAGTGTCACCTTTGCTATTCCCGTTATACAACAATTAAATGAGATCAGTGTTATCAGGTGTTGTCAATGATTATGAATCTGGTAGGAACAAAAACCTGCAGCCGCAACAATGGGCCCCCGGGACCGAGCTTGGGAAGCACCGACGTAGGCGCGCACATTCTCTGGATGTACAATGTTGACAGAGCACAACAACTCCTCGAGCCTTGCACTTTCAAGTTTTGATGCACCGACTGTATGTTCATATCTCACATTATTACTTCCTAAGCCTAACGCTATACATTTCCTTATATTAAGTTTCTTTCCCCACAAAGTCTGAATTATGTCCACGTCCTTCTGAAACGATTCCTCCGATTCTAGAGTGATAGCCACTGCACCTGGCTTAGCACCTTCCAACTCAACCAGTTTATTATTTATATTTTAATCCTGATCGTTTGCAAATGTTAAAAAGAGCAGAGGCCGCAGATCTGACACCACTTTTAACGTCAGATGACATCACTCCTCACCAACATAGCGTCACGGTCAAGTCGAAAGCCTGCACATGCCTGTGAAATGCCGAG
Organism: Polypterus senegalus; assembly: GCF_016835505.1. Taxonomy (NCBI): domain Eukaryota; kingdom Metazoa; phylum Chordata; class Cladistia; order Polypteriformes; family Polypteridae; genus Polypterus; species Polypterus senegalus. The sequence goes on along the minus strand of NC_053168.1, from coordinate 36,863,766 downwards.
AGAGAACACCTAATACAAGAATAAGTCTACCATATCACACACGTTACTAAACCACACAAATCAGAGACAGCAGAACTGATGAAACGAGTAGCAAAAAGCTGTTCCGGTTTACTCACAAGGTCTCGACGTGCTTGATTCGTTGCACCTGCTCGTTAACTTTCAGGATCGTTTTTTTATTCGGCTGAGACGGCTCTTTGCTTTCTGCCTTGTCCTTTCTGCGTTTTCGCGACTCGCCTCGTTCCCGTTCCCTCTCCCGTTGTCGTTCTCTTGACCTCGACCTTTTCCGAGAAGACATTGCGCATACCTGGTTAAAATTACCAGCGGTATGTAAAGTTTTTTTTTCCCCTTGTTTTTATTGTATTTACAGAACAAGCAGGTAAATACAAGCGTTACCGCACACTGCGGAGGAAATGCTGAAGAGGGCAGACCAGCGGCTTTTATTTAAACACGCGAGCGCCCCCTACAGTCAGGGAGGCTACACTGTTATATTCGAGGTGACGGTTTTAATGTTTAGCTATTTGTGTCTTTCTCCATCGATTTTTAAAACTTTTTCCAGATCACGGTGTCGTAACTATCATAAAAGACTTTTAGTTTTTAAACCTTAAATTGTCGAGATACTGTTGATTTGTACTAAGTAGGTAAAAGTCTATGCTTGTTTTACCACTCGTATACTGTGAAGCACATTATCCTTCTATTTGCTAACTCCTACGTTTCAGATTTGGGCTGCATGTGCCAGTGACCTTTAAAGTCATGCTTCAAGGGCCTACATTTTCTTACAGTGCTGCCCAGGACAAACTGGTGAAAAATGGGAGAAGTGTGGGGTTGAAGGCAAAACTGACAACACCGGATGATTGAAATGGTGAACATTCGTGTGTATTTGTTTTTAATAGTTTTATATTTTCTGTTAGGAATGCAAACGTCAGAAAACCCAAGTCCAAGTGACTTGACTCTAAAAGGGCAAAACCAAAGGAATGCCACACCACTAATATACTGGTATGTCATCTTAATTATTAGCAGCCAAGTTATCATCAGCAAACCGGACTACTGCTTTCTGACAAAATGATTAGCTCAAAAAGAACTTTTATCAAACATCAAAGTGAAGAAAGGAAATCTTGAAGTCCTCCTATTTTGCTTTTCTGTTTTTCTTCAAGGTTCAGGAGCATTTTGAGATGGGAGAAGGGGAACTTCTTTGCACTGCCAGATTTGGTAGATGGAGAAGGTGTACTGGAAGCCGATTTCGCTAACCTGAAAAAAGAAAATTCAGGTAGTTAGTTAATTGGTCTGATTAAATACTTAACCTAATTTGGAGTGAAACACAATAGTCAGTTATGGAGTACATGAGACAGAACTGTACTAGCACTGTGTTAAGAGCTTGCAGTTGAATGCTATATGGCACTAGCAGTGCATAATCTGCAGGTCTGTGTTGTTGCAGTGAAAAATGGAAGGAGATCTCAACTAAAGTTTACCTTTTTATACATATACACACACATACAGTTTGGTCCATAAATATTTGGACAGAGACAACTTTTTTCTAAGTTTGGTTCTGTACATTACCACAATGAATTTTAAATGAAACAACTCAGATGTAGTTGAAGTGCAGACCTTCAGCTTTAATTCAGTGGGTTGAACAAAAAGATTGCATAAAAATGTATATATACACATACACACACACACTCACCTAAAGGATTATTAGGACCACCATACTAATACGGTGTTTGACCTCCTTTCGCCTTCAGAACTGCCTTAATTCTACGTGGCATTGATTCAACAAGGTGCTGAAAGCATTCTTTAGAAATGTTGGCCCATATTGATAGGATAGCATCTTGCAGTTGATGGAGATTTGTGGGATGCACATCCAGGGCACGAAGATCCTGTTCCACCACATCCCAAAGATGCTCTATTGGGTTGAAGAAGAAGAACTTAAGGAGCCAACCCCGCAGGTATGCCTGTTTGACTGGGTAAACCATACAAAACAAACAAGCAAACATTTGCTTCATTTAGCGCCTTTCTATACTTAATACAGTGGATTCGGAAAATATTCAGACCCCTTCACTTTTGGCACAGTTAATTTGTGTTATAGATTCCATTTTAAATGGATACATTTGTCAATTTTACCCATCAATCTACACTCAGTAACCCATAACGACAAAGTGAGGTGATTTTAGAAAAGTGTGCAAATTTTTAAAAATCTAAAACTGAAATCTTTCAATCATATGAGCCACTGGACAAGCCTTTGACTGTGCTTGAGTGGTCCTGCCAAAGCCCAGATTTTAACCTTATAGAGTGTCTGTGGAGAGACCTGAAGATGCCAGTTTATTGGCACTTCCCAACCAACCTATTGAAGCATAAGAGGATCAGCCAGGAAAAATGGGATAAACCAAACAAATCCAGTTGGGCAAAGCTTGTAGGGACTCAGCCAAGAAGACTCAAAGCTGGAACTGCTGCCAAAGAATGCTTCTATGAATGAGATTTTAGTTTTTGATTATTAATAAATTTACAAAACTTTCTGAAAACATGTTTTCACTTAACGGTTATGGGAAATTGAGTGTAGATTGATAAGTAAAAATGGCAAATGTATCCTTTATAAATTAAATCTACAACACAATAAAGTGTGCAGACAGTAAAGGGGTCGGAAAACTCTTTGAATCCACAGTACCGGCCCATGGCGGTTTATTGTTACAGGGATACAGTTCAGCTTGTTTTTATGTATTTTGAAAGCAGAACTACACACCGTCATGTAAGAGACTAAACTGTTTCACTGAAATAGCCAAGATCTCTCACTTGAGTGCCTGTCAAGTGACATATCAAGACAGCATGGACTTTATTGGTGGAGACCCAATTCTAGTAGCAGAACTGTGCCAGATAGATATGGCTGGGCTCATCTCTGTGTACAGAACTCTGCACTGGACATTGACTAATGAAAGTCCCAAGAAGCAAGCTTGGTGCACAGCATCTGGAGCTTGTACAACTGGGCAAGCCACTGAGTCATCTTGATGGCTTTGAGCTGCAGAGATGGAAAAGTTTGACAATTGTTTACAGTCTCTTTTTGTCATTTCTTGTTGTGGATCCTGCCAACTTGCATGGAGTTATGGCACATTGCCACTCATGGCGTTCTGTGCTATTAGTCCTATGTATGGATATCACTTGAAGTCGGACCCTGAGAAAGGGGAATTATAACTTGAGTGTGCCCCTGTACTGTAATTCCCCACTGAAACGATCACCCTCAACAGTATAATGACTCTGGTGACTTTATTTTTTCTTATATCTTATTATAAACAGCAAGGCTACTCAGATAAAAACTTTTGTGTTTTTTCGGTGAAAATATGTGCATGTCAGAAAAAACAGGAAAACTGCAAAAATACAAAAACTAGATTTAAAAAACTGTGCTGTATGTACATTTCTACACACTTTACCATTTATAAAACATTATCACCTTGTCCATGTGTGTATGGGAATGCACACCGATTACAACCCTGAAACATCCATATATGGAGCATGCTAATCTAACTCATACATATGCAATCATGATGCTGCATAACTTTATTAGCTGGTAGAGCAGACCCCGCCCCCTGAATTCAAGAGTTTCTAGCTGTGCTCCACAACTAAGAGCACAAGATGACACGCTGCATTATGGGGGTATGGGAAAGGTGTAAGATACCAGCATCTGAGTGGGAAATGGTTATCACCTGGTGCATGTAACAATGTGACTGCGGTTACAATGAGTAGTACAGGCCATATGAAACCCTGAGGGTTTACTCAGTTACCAAGAAGCCATCACGTGATGTACAGCACCAATCATGTCTGTCAAAGCTACTTTACTTTAGAATAAATGAATCACAGGCTGACCCAGGCAAACTGCCTTTGGGTGTTTGTACACCCACACCATATGAAATAGATGTAACACCTCACCAGTTGGTTAATGGCCTAAAGCACAGCAAGTATGATGTAGCTGAACTTGGCAGATTCCCTGAGGAGTGAAAACAGGTGGCTGATATTAACTAATGAAAAACAAAAAAAAATTCTTCAGATTAAATGCAAAACATTGATCCTTTTAAAAGGGCACTAAAACAGCCTGCATGGCATATCCATCACTTTTGAGGTGAAGTGAAAATCTGCAGCCACTGCGGACCTCCAGGACTGTAATTGAGGACCTCTGCTCTACAATGTACCTCTAGGACCTCTACAATGTAACGAAAATTTGTCTTTGCTGAATGATATAGCTAACAAGGCATGGCTTCTAATTAGGAAACTGATTGGAATGAAAACCTGTAGCCACTGCGGCCATCCAGAATCGTGACTGTGGACCCCTGGTCTAGTCCCCACCCTATCCATGCCCTTTTGTCTCATTCCAGCTCCCTTGCTGGCATGGACTGTAGATATATATATATATATAAAAAAAAAAAAAAAGCAAAATTAATATTTAAAATTGTTACTTTAGCCAAGATAAAAAAAAAAAAAATCTCTTCTGGTATATTTAATCCAAAAAATGTAAAAAATGAAAAGAATGCATAAATAAACAGCACACTTATTTAGATTTTCAGTTACGAGCACTATTATTAATAGAAAAAAATAAAAACAGCTGTACTCCATATCTGACACAGACATGTGACATGTTCTACAATAAAACAATGTCGACTTCTTTATTTTTATTTAACAATCAGAAAAAAATACAATGCAAAAAAGCACATCATGAGCTCAACATTTCAAAGCCATTAAACTACAATTAGGAACACTGTACCTCAGTTCTCTTAAAGTTCTCTATTCTCTCATTCATAAAATAAAACTCCACATAAATCAATACAGTTGGGGGACACCATCAAGTTAATAATATTCTTCTGGTTTTAATTTCCCACCCTACAACTTCGTGTGTATTTGTTTTTAATAGTTTTATATTTTCTGTTAGGAATGCAAACGTCAGAAAACCCAAGTCCAAGTGACTTGACTCTAAAAGGGCAAAACCAAAGGAATGCCACACCACTAATATACTGGTATGTCATCTTAATTATTAGCAGCCAAGTTATCATCAGCAAACCGGACTACTGCTTTCTGACAAAATGATTAGCTCAAAAAGAACTTTTATCAAACATCAAAGTGAAGAAAGGAAATCTTGAAGTCCTCCTATTTTGCTTTTCTGTTTTTCTTCAAGGTTCAGGAGCATTTTGAGATGGGAGAAGGGGAACTTCTTTGCACTGCCAGATTTGGTAGATGGAGAAGGTGTACTGGAAGCCGATTTCGCTAACCTGAAAAAAGAAAATTCAGGTAGTTAGTTAATTGGTCTGATTAAATACTTAACCTAATTTGGAGTGAAACACAATAGTCAGTTATGGAGTACATGAGACAGAACTGTACTAGCACTGTGTTAAGAGCTTGCAGTTGAATGCTATATGGCACTAGCAGTGCATAATCTGCAGGTCTGTGTTGTTGCAGTGAAAAATGGAAGGAGATCTCAACTAAAGTTTACCTTTTTATACATATACACACACATACAGTTTGGTCCATAAATATTTGGACAGAGACAACTTTTTTCTAAGTTTGGTTCTGTACATTACCACAATGAATTTTAAATGAAACAACTCAGATGTAGTTGAAGTGCAGACCTTCAGCTTTAATTCAGTGGGTTGAACAAAAAGATTGCATAAAAATGTATATATACACATACACACACACACTCACCTAAAGGATTATTAGGACCACCATACTAATACGGTGTTTGACCCCCTTTCGCCTTCAGAACTGCCTTAATTCTACGTGGCATTGATTCAACAAGGTGCTGAAAGCATTCTTTAGAAATGTTGGCCCATATTGATAGGATAGCATCTTGCAGTTGATGGAGATTTGTGGGATGCACATCCAGGGCACGAAGATCCTGTTCCACCACATCCCAAAGATGCTCTATTGGGTTGAGATCTGGTGACTGTGGGGGCCATTTTAGTACAGTGAACTCATTGTCATGTTCAAGAAACCAATTTGAAATAATTCGAGCTTTGTGACATGGTGTATTATCCTGCTGGAAGTAGCCATCAGAGGATGGGTACATGGTGGTCATGAAGGAATGGACATGGTCAGAAACAATGCTCAGGTAGCCCGTGGCATTTAAACGGTGCCCAATTGGCACTAAGGGGCCTAAAGTGTGCCAAGAAAACATCCCCCACACCATTACACCACCACCACTGCACAGTGGTAACAAGGCATGATGGATCCATGTTCTCATTCTGTTTACGCCAAATTCTGACTCTACCATTTGAATGTCTCAACAGAAATCGAGACTCATCAGACCAGGCAACATTTTTCCAGTCTTCAACTGTCCAATTTTGGTGAGCTCGTGCAAATTGTAGCCTCTTTTTCCTATTTGTAGTGGAGATGAGTGGTACCCGGTGGGGTCTTCTGCTGTTGTAGCCCATCCACCTCAAGGTTGTGCGTGTTGTGGCCTCACAAATGCTTTGCTGCATATCTCGGTTGTAACGAGTGGTTATTTCAGTCAAAGTTGCTCTTCTATCAGCTTGAATCAGTCGGCCCATTCTCCTCTGACCTCTAGCATCAACAAGGCATTTTCGCCCACAGGACTGCCACATACTGGATTTTTTTCCCTTTTCACACCATTCTTTCTAAACCCTAGAAATGGTTGTGCGTGAAAATCCCAGTAACTGAGCAGATTGTGAAATACTCAGACTGGCCCGTCTGGCACCATCAACCATGCCACGCTCAAAATTGCTTAAATCACCTTTCTTTCCCATTCTGACATTCAGTTTGGAGTTCAGGAGATTGTCTTGACCAGGACCACACCCCTAAATGCATTGAAGCAACTGCCATGTGATTGGTTGATTAGATAATTGCATTAATGAGAAATTGAACAGGTGTTCCTAATAATCCTTTAGGTGAGTGTGTATATATATGTATATATGTATATATATATATATATATATATATATATATATATATATATACATACACACATATACACATATACACATTGTGGCATCCGGCCGGGACGCCCAGGAGGACCGGAGGAGGGCTTGTACCTCCTCCAGACTGCGAGGGGGCATCCGCCCTGGTTATGTTGGGGGCCACAGGTAAAGGGCTTGGAAGCCCAGCCCTGTAAGGACCTGTGGCCCCGCCAGGCGGCACCCCGGTGCCTGAATATCCCTGGAGCCCAGCACTTCCGCCACACCAGGAAGTGCTGGGGGGAAGACGACAGGGGAGACCCGGACGGCTTCCGGGTGCGCAGCCGGCACTTCTGCCACACTGGGGCGTGTCTATGGAGGAGTGCCGGGAAGCAGCTGGAGCCCATCCGGGTTTCTATTTAAGGGGCTGCCTCCCTTCAGTCGATAGCGGAAGTCGGGTGGAAGAGAGACGGAGCTGGAGAGAGGATTGAGGCGCCAGGAGAAAGGCACAAGGACTGTAAGGCCTGGACATTTGGGGGAACGGTGCAGGAGGCACTGGGGGGTGCACGTGTCTAATTGTAAATATATTGTAAATAAAAAGTGTGTGGTGGAGCCAACGATGTCCGTCTGTCTGTGTCCGGGTTCAAGTCCACAACATATATATATATATATATATATATATATATATACACACACACAGTAGAGTCTCGTTATCCTACCTTCGCTTATCCAACATTCCGTATTATCCGATGTCCCACCGCAAAAAAAAAAAATGCATCAATCGGCAACAAGAACTGCAAGTTGTGAGCGTGTGCGTAGTCTATTTTTTGTTGCTCCCGACTCTACCGCAGCCAATTACAGTGGAACCTCGGTTTGCGAGCATAATTCGCTCTGGAAATGTGCACGCAGTCCAAAGCACTCGTACAGTATATCAATGCGAATTTCCCCATAAGAAATAATGGAACTCAGTTTCTAAACTCTTGTGGAATTCCACCCAACTGGACGCCACGCAGAAGAGCGTCCCAAAGCAATCCCAGTGCTGTAGCAGTTTGCCATAAAGGCCAATCCGAAAAGATCGCGGACATGCTATAAGCGCCTGCTATCGATAGGTGATACAAGGAACATTATAAATGTAGAGGGCACAGTCTTACTTTCCCCCCGACCCTGCCTGACTGCAGTGTCTGTGTATAGGAGAATGGCAGATTCTACTAAAATAAATAGCCACACTGTTGCTGTTTCAAGCTGAATAAAGCTGGTGTTGCTAAAAGTAATGAGACTCAGCTTCGAGTTTTCGGGTGCAAGACGGGGACTCGCACATCACAGTACAAACACACACGCATGCAGTCACAATGCTGTAGTAAACAGTATACGCTCGTATGGATGTTGACTATATGAGTGATGGAGTTAAGGCTCTAGAAACTGCAATTAATTACATTGAGCAATAAGAAGAAGCTACAGGAATCGACATAATGATGTTGCAAAGATGGCGAGACTTCACAGCGAAGAAACGGCACTTGTCAGGAAAGCAGACTACGATCAAAAATGTCTTTAAATCATCACAGAACTAAGTACAGTACATACTGTATTTAACTCCAGACAAATCTGTAACTGCAAGTTCATTTTTTCAGTTAATTTATTCTGTTGTTTTGTTGTAAAACATGATTATTAGGTTCAGACTCTACTGTATGTGTATATATTTTTTTTTTCCGGTCTCGGCTCAGATGACGTCACTTCCTGTTCCGGCCATTAAAGCCACCATATTTTCCCTCTCAGTTCAGTTCTGTTTTGGACTCGCACCTATGAACATCTCTTCAAAATTACCCAACTGCAGCCAGGGCACAATATATGGGTGGATGCATCAAACCTTTTCAATGTCTTCAGTCTGTTATTGTGACAACATACGAGTATACATAATATTGTTAAAATGGGAAATGCTTACCTGGGTGTAGAAGCAGGACTCTTGCCTTTGGAAACAAAATTACAACTAGTCCCTTTCCCAGAGGAGTGTGGTGTAGAAACACCTGACCTACGTTTGAGTACATTGCTGGGGGTGTGTGGATTAGAGAAGGTGCTTAAGAAATCTCTTGTCACTCCTGAGTGTCTAGACATCTTGTTACAGTTGTAGCAGGTAACCAACTATTTGAAAAAGAAAAACATCTTGTCAACCAGGAAACATTAAAATTGCAATAATTAACAAGACAAAAACATGCTATACTAAACTAATAAGTTAACTTACTATATATACTTTTACCAGCAAGAGATATCTTGCATAATGATTTGATATTGAGCAACACCATATTCAGTCAACTTTGAACTTTCCGCAAAGTCTGTTGTATCAAATGCAGATGTTAATTTATAGCTAGGCGAAACTGGGGATGAATAAACTGTAATTCATCTAAAAATAAGCCCAAAAACACAACCGGCAGGAGAACAAGTCAAGAAAAAACACTCAGAAAACTGTAAGAGCAAGATTACAGTATTACTAAAAAGTATACAAGTTTTCAGGTCCAATAGTCTTGATCGGGGACTGCATAAAGGTGTTATGTGCAAAGTCGGTCACGGAGGATCATAGTGATTGCAGGTTTTTGTTCCAACACAATCACTTAATTAGAAATCGATCTATATTGATAGTGTATCTTATTTAATTTCATGGCTTGTTTATTGTTTCAACTCTACCATATCAGGCTATTCTTATATTGTAGTTTTTTCCCTTTCTACGGATATCATCCAAATTACTTGTAGACTTAAGTGGATGAGTAATTCTCAGTCCTCCACTTTTGTTTCCTTTTTAAATATTTCATTAAACCAATGCCACAAACATGCAAATAGAAGGTAGTTAATGGGCTTAAATAAGTGTACTTGTATGCATTTGCCAGACTGAAACACCGTCTGTCTTTCCTTTTCTGCAGGCCTTCAGAAGGAAATCCCACCTGACCTCACTTCCTGTTGCAGCACTTGAAACACACCCCTTCCTGTCAACCCACTATAAAACTGCCATATTGGTTCATGTATTTCAGTTCAGTCATGGACTCAGTCTGTCAAGAATACTTTTTTTGCTATTTTTGTCTTTTCCTAGGCATTGTAGGCAAAACCAACAACCAAACCAGAAAGTCATTCTGTATAATGCCTAGGTATTATCTACAACTAGCAAAATACCCGCGCTTCACAGCAGCGAAGTACTGCCTTAAAATTTTTATTAAGAAGAAAAGTAAACCTTTTTAAACTGAGGGAAAATATACCAATACTTATTTGTTAAGGATCTCTTTGTATACCACATTGTCAGTTCGCCCCTCCGGTTGTAATATGACCAAGCTGTGCGCTGAGCTTACTCTTGAGCATGCAACGTCCAGTTGGCCTTGTGAAAAGCAATCTTGCCTCAAATCAATGCCAACCTATTGTAGGGTCTGTCCCTGAGACTTAATTGTCATTGCGAAGCAGAGCCTTATTGGAAATTGAAGGCGTTTGAATTGAAATGGGAGATCAGAGGGTATAACAGGGATGCGAGGAATAAAAACTCTCTCCACTGAGCCACTGCCAGTAAAAATAGTTGCCTCAATTAGGTTCTTTTGCAGATACGTTACCTGAAGTCTCGTGCCATTATAAAGTTTCGGTGGCTATAAATTTTTCAGTAATATTATTGGTGCCCCAACCTTCAAAATTAGATTATGCTCAGGAGTGCCTGGAGGATTCAGAGTGTGGAGAAAATCTACAGGATGGTGCACCGCGTCTTCCACTTCTGCAACTGAATCCACAGACTGATACGTTTTTGGTTGTGAAGGTAGTTCTTGAAGTAAAATGTGGTTTATAGTTGTAATCATGTCATTTTGTGGTGTCAGGATAGCTCTCTCCCTCAACCATGACACATCGTTTTCTTTGGAAAGTTCAATATGGCGGCCGACAGTGGCGTCATACCACCGAAATAAGTACATACATCGGTTTCGGTTAGCGCAGGGAAGCCGCCTACCAAATTTCGTGAAGATGGGGCCATAAATAAGAAAGTTTAACATGGCGGACGTTGTCGACCGTTATGACCGTTACACGTAGAATTTCGAAATGACACCTGCTTAACTTTTGTAAATAAGCTGTAAGGAATGAGCCTGCCAAGATTCAGCCTTCTACCTACACGGGAAGTTGGAGAATTAGTGATGAGTGAGTCAGTCAGTGAGGGCTTTGCCTTTTATTAGTATAGATTAAAGTAACATAGACATTTCATGCCTTGCCTAAAAACATCACACATTCTGTAGAAAGCCTAGGCATTTTATACAAAACTTCATTTTCACACATTGCCAGTTAACATATACATTACTACAAATCTAGATATGACCTAAAACAATGAATTGCAAACTGTTGTCTCTTGCTAAATGCATCATAATAGTGAAGTGCAAAGGTCACTGTTTGCAAGTCAAAGAAAAACACACATTTAGGCACTTCTTTTTTTTTGATGAATACAGGTAAAATTCCATTACAATGAACTTCCAGGGACCTAAAAATTATTTCATTGTAATGAGATTCTGTATTTTGTTACTATAGTGCTTTCTTTAACTTGCGTCCAGGCATCTGCAATCATTTCAATAGCTTCTTTCGCGTTAATTTTAATATTCTCCTGTCTACAAGTTATGCAGAGAAGAATTTTTCTCAGCATTTCCTTGCGATAATACACTTTCAAAGTGTGAATGATGCCCAAATCCAAGGCTGAAGCACTGCTGTGCAATTGGGTGGGAGGAATTCAACACGAACATTACGTAAATGCGGAAGCATTTTGTGGGCAGCACATTTATCAATCGCAAGCCGAATCTTCCTTTTTTTTCTTCTTCATATTGTGAGGTTTCTGAACTCTTTAGGGATCCCCCCTAATTCACCCACCCTGTGCACCCAACAGGAACGTCATGCTGAAGAGTGCCCCGAAGTGTGATTGCCACGTCTGTGTAAGAATGTTTGTCCATTGCCGGGGCAGGGCAACAGCAGGTTCACAGCTGTGCAGTGAGGTTCAACAGAAGCGAATCCTAAAAGATCAGGGTCATGCTATAAGTCCCTCTCTTACACCCCAAAACACGAGACTGAGTCTCAGTACTTTAGCAAAACCAGCTTTATTTAGCTTGGAACAGGAACAGCACAGTTATTTATTGTAGCGGGATCTGTCGCTCCCCTATAAACAGACACAGCAGTCAGGCAGGGTCATGGCCAGGTTAGTGGCCAAGTAATCCTGTTCCCTGCATTTACAATGTTCCTTGCATCACCCATTGAGTTTGCTTTGGTGGAGAGACGCAGCAGATCTGTGAGCCTGCTGTTGCCTCGGCAACATATAAACAGTCTTCCACAGACGTGGTGATTGCACTTCAGGACGCTCTTCGGCATGTTGTCCAGTTGGGGAGGTCCCAAGAGAGTGTAGAAACCTCATATTTTCTTGAATGAGTGCCGCATTAATAGGAATATTTCTTGAACGAGCATCACTTAACCATATAACAACGGCTTTTTCGACATCTTCAGATTCAGCAGTTCGTATACATTTGCAACCCAAGATTTTTATTCTTTTTTTTTTGCTTGGTCTTTCAAGAAAGTTGACAGTGTCAATGGCAAAATTCTGAATTCACTGGCAATGTCTTTTTTCTTTTTGCCACAATTGAGAGCTGCAAAAATGTAAAGTTTTTTTTTTTCTAATATGAACCGTTATTTATTCGTGTCTGCCGTTTCTATAGAAAAGTGTCAATGAGTTAAATTCCAATGGATGTTTTTTAAATGCTGACGAGCAATAAGCAAAATGTAAAACAAAAACAGCAAAAAAACAGTACAAGCAAAGTTCATTTTTACAATGTTTCTGTTTGGGGATCATTGTTCACAACTGAGCTGTGACCACAGAACTAACTGCTCTGTGGGTGATTCATTCAGGGATTTCAAGGTCTTTTGGGCATTTTGTTGTAATGAAAGTATCTGCTGAATGTACTTTGTAGTAACAAGATTTCTGTAGACTCGCATCATATGGGGAAACTGTTGGGACCATAGAAATACTTCATTGTAATGAAAACTTTGTTGTAAAGATATTCGTTGTAGCGGAATTTTACCTGTATATTTATTAAATATACACTATTACATTACATTAAGAAATGTATTTATTAAAGCAGAGGTCAAACTCCAAAATGGAAATGATTCTCTCTTAACATATACGATCTTGTCACGGACTATTTGCAGAATTTACCTTTACCCTTTTGGGCTTCTCCAGGTTTAACAGTTTACACCAGCATTCTACAGGTTAAATGGCAGCAACTATAAATGAGTAGGTCTGCGACAGATTAGTGTTGTCTGCTATATTTTGTTTCAGCCTTGTATAGGCTTCAGCTTTCTACAAGCTCATTGTGGAAAAAGGAAGTTTGGAGAAGTTAACAGATGGATAGGATGGATGGATGGACACTTGATGACAAAAAATATTTAATTCCCATATTGAAAAATATACATGATGCAGCAACATGCACATGAACAAACATATTTTGTATCTCTGGTGAAAATAAATTAATAAAAATATCTAATTATCAAACAGTTTTCTTAGAGGAGACTCAACATTTATTTGCAAGAAAACTGAATATATTAACTTCAGTTTGTCAAATTCAGTCCACTGTCATGTACAATTCTTATTAGTACTGAATATCTATTTTTATGTGTCTGCTATTCAGATAGCAATAACTTTACAGATTACTATTGAATGAAAAATAAATTACTAAGATACATTTATCATGCCAAAAATTGGCCAAAAGATGAATGCAAAAGAGAATAGTCATATTTCTGCCACTGAGGGTCAGAAGGATCATATATACATGATAAAGTACTGTAACTGTTATTTAGCTAAGAGAAAACTCATGTAATCCTTAAATGAAAGAATATGTTTATTTTTTTAAACTATTGTAGGTTTTTTAATTTCTGGTTTTAGACCCATTTGTTACATATAACAATTTAAAATACTGGTTAAAATTACAATAAATATATTATAGCCTAGTTAAATAAATCAAACAGGTCGATAAGTGATTTAATTTACTACACCAAACCAACACAGCACATACCACACAGAATAAATACCCTTTACAAGTGGAATGCAAAAGTCAAACTCACAGACACAAAAGTAGCCATCACCAGCAGAAGAAAGGATGATGCCGCGGCAGCCTCAGACTGGCAGCTGATATGTTTCCCAGTGTTTGACAGCCTGCAAGAACAGGCTATTTATAAGGGGTGAATGCTTCAGATGGTTACTGGCCAATCGTTTAGCATGAAGGAAATTTCATTCAGCCACTTTAAACTATATGGCATGACTACTATTTTCCAGGACTAAATTAACAGTTTTAAAATGGTATTGCCAGAATGAAATCCCAGAATGAATTGTGCTATATGCTTTTAAAATTGCAATTTAGGGCACAAAAAATGTGTTTAATGGATTTAAAAGGAAGATATACCAAAACACAAAAAATATAGCAGAAGGCACACTAAACTTTATATTACTACAAAGTTGCTTAACATATAAATAATTTTTCTAATTCTCTTCTGCACTTAAAGGATGCAATTAAATATTATGAGGGAAAAATTAGGTGCTAAAAAGCTGAATGCCTCACAATATTTTCTTATGTTCATATTACGGGGCTCCAGGCTTAGCAGGGAAATTGAGCCATAAAAGTAAACAATTAGGAACGCATTTAGTGAAGTATGTCTAGTGGTGTGCAACAAATGAGAACGAATGCTTGAGGCTATCTGATTTTTTATATAGCAGTGGTAAAATAATGCTTCTAATCTCTTGTGCATGCAAAATTCTAGATGTTCATTGGTACTAAATGTAACAAAATGAAAAACAAAAGCAAAGATTTTATAATCATTATTACAGCTGCACTTGCCAGGTACACCTTGAGATGTTCGTTCACTCATTTAGGCAGGGAAATGCCCTACCCACTCTCAGCTAAAAGTCTAACTTTTGTATCTTTATTACAAAAACATTACAATTTGTCACAGTATAGCGTACCACAGAACAGCTTGTTGTATACAACTATTAAAGTTATACTTGTGAACACTGCACATTAGTCAGTCATTCTTAAACCTTCTTCTCTAACAACAGAAAACGAAATAGAAAAAGGGAAGCGGTTAGTTAAACAGTTTAAAAAAAATAGCAAAAAGGCAAAAAAAAAAAGTCTGCAGTACATGATTAAGAACTAGTTTTAATTAAGAGTGCAAGTTAAACAGAATGAATATAAAGGCTGCCAGTTACTGAGAACTTTCCAAGAGGTGCCCCATTAAGTATTTTGTTTTTAATTACAGGTTTAACTTCCATTGTGATATAGCAGGTGGAATGAGAGTTTTCAAAATGGACAGGCAGCAGCGGAAGACAAGTCATCGCACTAGATAGAGAGTTTATTACACACAAGTGTTCCCTCCAGTATATTTCCAAAAATGGCCGTTAAAGGATAAAACTATTTTAGCCTCAGCTGTGTCTGATAGACATCCAGAAACGTGGAAGCTAAGTGCTGAAGATTGGTAGACACTTGATAAAATTTCTCACAAACAGAATCTAGCTCTGAGTAAAACTCTTGATTGTCTAAATAAGGAGAGATGAGTGATTCCCAATTTTGAAATCAATTTGCCCAAATCTGGCACAAATTAGGGAGGATACTATTCCATTTAACATATATATATATACACACACACACACACACACACACACACACACACACACACACATATATATATATATATATATATATATATATATATATATATATATATATATATATATATATATACACACACACACACACACACACACAAGGTCTACTTCCCAGGTCTGTTTAAGAAGGATGTGTTACCGTATAAATGATAAAACATTCACTACCCAGTTGTAAAACTGAAAGCTGAGGAGGACTATGTGGCATCATGATTCTGAAATGGAGATTAAAATTTTTCAGATGAGATTATTTCCTTCTACAAACAATGTAGTAATAACTCAGAATCAATCCAGCTTTGTAGAAAGATGCATTATTTATGCTTATACAAAGAGGGAAACAATGAAATAGGTATAAAAAGTGCCGTCACTACTTTATTACCAAAAATTACAATAAAAACCACTCCATGAAGCTGCGTAAAAAAAAAAAAAAAGTGACTATATTTACAGTTACCAATGGTGGTGTCTTGGTACCCCAAACTCAACACAACTACACAAAATTAGTCACAGGTTCAAATAACTTTTAATTTTAAGTTGAAACCTTCAATACAAATGTCACAAATCTTTCATTTTTCTCCCAAACCTTCTCCAGTAAGTGTTCTCCACCTACTACACTACAGATACCTAAAATATACACATATATACTGTATGCACTTTTATATATCATATATAAATACATTTATATTAAGGTTGATGATTAATCGCCATTAACATGTGCGATTAACTCGTTAAAAATTTCACAAATACATTTTTTTAATGCAACACCTCAGCAAAAGTGTGTCAAGAAACACTTCACACCTTTATACCAATAGCAATGCACCTGCAATGCCTCACTGGTATTTTTTTTCTCTTCCTTTAATGTCATTACAGTGTATGATCAAACCATTAAGTGTAAGTGTAAGTGTGTGTGTGTGTGTGTGTGTGTGTGTGTGTGTGTGTGTGTGTGTGTGTGTGTGTGTGTGTGTGTGTGTTAATGTATTTATTTATTTAAAGAGCTTCTGTAAAAAGCCAGCTCCTTCCCCCGAGGACAAATAAAGTTCTGTCTAATCTAAAATCTAATCTAATTTGTTAAGTCTAGGTAACTTGACTGAATTTCACACATAGAAAGTTGGAGAAACTGCATGTGGTACAAAAGTTTCTTATCATTACCATTAACCCTGACAACCCTTACTTGAATTTAAGGGTTTCATGGTTTCCAAATCAACAGTGAGATGCAACCTCCATTACCGAAAGCTTTTGGGACAAGTTCCACAACATGAAGCCCTTCCCAAGACCAAGACACAAATCCTAGTGTCTGAACTTTGCGAAGCAACATTGGAGTTACAACTGGAATTATGAGTTGTGGTCAGATAAGACAAAAAAAAAAAAGCTTTTTGACCATGCATGCCATTGTCACGTTTAACGAAAAAGGGGACTGTGCACAAAGAATGGCACCTCATACTCAAGGTAAAATATGGTGATGGATCTTTGATGCTTTGGGGATGTTTTGTTGCCAGTTGTCAAGGGGCTGTAGTTAAGGTCAGAAGCATAATGAATTCAATTCAATACCAAAACATTTTTGGCTGAAAATCTGGTTGCCTCTGCTAGGATGAAACTGGACCAAATGTTGGAGTGCCAACATTTTTGGAATCTGCATTTTTATGAAAATTTGTGTTACCAAAGGAAAATGTTATTTTCTTCCAAAAAGTATGAGGCTTACCCATTTGTTTAAGCCCAAGTCCTAATTGCAGGTGTGGATATTTTTTATATATTAATTTTAGGTAGTTTCATGAAGGGTGCCACTAATTCTGGAGGTGACTGTATATAAGGTGGCAGGGAGGCACGGTAGCACAGTACTAGCACTGCTGCCTTGCATTAAGGATCGGGGTTTGTGTCCTAAGTGAGCACCAAATTGACACTTACTTGGATCCATTACAGCGGTAATACCCAGTCCTAGCTAAGTTAGCTACAATATTTGTACCATCCCTGGCCACTACTCTCCCTTGTGAATGTTTATTTTCAAATTCTAAAAACAAGAGTGTCCCTTGAACTGTCCCAGAAATGTAAACTTGGGTGATTAAGCAAATAGCTGAACAAATACAAATATATATATAAAAAAAAAAAATCTGGAGTGCGCTCCGTTTGACTTTGTCATATACTGAGATAGAGGAAAAGGTCATCAGAACCACTTCCAGTTGCGCAATATTTCTCAAATATCAAATCTCTTTGTTTCTCATCACAACTAATTGATAATTTCAATACACAATCATTTCTCTCTATTTATAATCAAACTTTATATTAAAATGATATTTTCACACTTAGGGAGGTCAAAAATGTTGGTGGAATTTTATCATGATTACATATGTATTACCTAGACTACATGCAAAGTAAAGAGTTATAGTCACCTAAAAACATAGAAAAAGGGTTAGTATTATATAATATTTGTTGCAATAAATTGCTATAGGTAAAAATGCATTTAGCTACATTTAATTATTACAATGATGATGAAAAAAAAGGCATAGAATTAAATATTTTGCAAGGAACATGAAGGGGAATTAGCAGCTTATTGTTCCCATTACATCTTTATATTTACATTGAACATGCAATGTGTCCACTTTATTGTTAAACTGATTATGTATAAATTAAAACAAAATTAACAATAGTAATTGAGAAAATATACTGTACATTATATTGAATACAGTTTTTGATGATACAAAAAATTCAGATGGTTGTTTAAATAAAATACTACTTCCGGCTGAGTAATTTTTATCAAATTTCATAACTGTTTGTTTTTTATCATTATAAATATTGTGGCATGCGGCTGGGGGTGGTACCCAGCTGGGACTCCCAGGAGGAGCGGAGAAGGGCTTGCGCCTCCTCCAGACCACGAGGGGGTGACCGCCCTCGCTGCTTTGGGGACCACGGGTAGAGAGCATTGAAGCTCAGCCCTGTAGGGGCCCATGGTCACCACCAGGGGCCATCCCAATACCTGGAGAGCCCTGGACCTCAACACTTCTGCCACACCGGGAAGTGCTGGGGGGGAAGAGGAGCAGGGACACCCGGAGTGCTTCCAGGGATGCAGCCGGCACTTCCGCCATACTGGGGCGTGTCGGTGGAAGATTGCCGGGAAACACTTGGAGCACATCCGGGTGATTATAAAAGGGGCCGCCTCCCTTCATACAATGGCTGGAGTAGGGTGGAAGAGGACAGAGCTCGGAGGAGAGTGGAGGCAGACCAGAGACAGGGAGAGACATTGTGAGAGGGTCAGGACTTGAGGGGTGATTGGTGCTGCGGCACTGGGGTGTGTGTGTTCACTATTGCGTAAATATTGTAAATAAACGTGTGGTGGTGCAAAACATCATGTCTACTTATCTGTGTCCGGGCTGTTCCCCACAATATCTATACGAAATTTGAATTATCTATCT
Source organism: Polypterus senegalus (assembly GCF_016835505.1). NCBI lineage: Eukaryota > Metazoa > Chordata > Cladistia > Polypteriformes > Polypteridae > Polypterus > Polypterus senegalus. Next base: position 36,844,795 of record NC_053168.1, on the reverse strand, counting down.
GGAATTATAACCATAGTTTACTTGAAAATTTACAAAAGTATTCAGTTAAAGCACCACTTCTGGTTGCAGGAAGTGGCCCAAAAGTTGATAGGATTACATATTTTTTATATAAAGCAGGTATACAAAATCTCATTGGCTGAGGTCAAAGTGTTTTGGAGTTATTGTGTTTACACAAAGACTGACATAATTTCAAAAATTTTATTTTCTGACTCAGAAAGGGCTAAAATGTCAAGATTCCTCAAAATCTTGAGGTCAGTTTTTTTTTACGATTCCTATACTTTCTTTAATACTATATATATATATATATATATATATATATATATATATATATAGATATATATATATAAAAAAAAAGATAATACTCATTTTCTACCATTTTAAAGACAGCACTATTGATAGAATCAAAACGCTAGACTAGTCATTGTGAAAAATACAAATACTTTTTGCTGTTGACTAATGTTTATTAGTATTTTACTATGAATACAGTTGTTTTTGTTATAAAAAACTATCAATAAACCAACAGGAATATTGTAATATGTCTATGCTAGTTGTTATTCATTAGGAAATAAGCAATAGGTTATTTCTTCTTTATAGAAAAATATTAATATACTTGAAGGAAATTACATAAAATTGATTAGAATGCAGTTAAGTTTGATTACAAATTTTATTTGTAAAATTAACAGTGATTAATTTCTGATTAATATTTTCACTTAAACAGCAGCTCATATATATAAACCACATAAACAGGAAACTAACTTTTTACTTCATAATACTATAGATCACATTAATTTAATAATTAGAAAGAATTTATTCAGAAAATTAGTATACAATGTCCATTAAGAACCACCGCGCAATTGACTGGTGGAAATTTAGATTTCAGAACCCTGTGACCATATTTTAAAATCAGCTTTCCAGTTTCTTATATCAATTGAATGAGACCTACACTGAAGAAGAAAAAAAAAAAATTGATGCACTTTTATGAGAGAACACATAAATATAATGCAAATGCTCAACAAAACACTGGACAGCTAAAAATATATTTTAGCTATAGTTTCTCATATTCCTTCTAAACCTCTTCTAAGTGGTAATCTACTTTACTCTTAGATTATAACATAGCTTTAATAAGATGGCTATGATTTTTTAAAATTCTGAGAAACTCAAGATCTTTTTCATAAGCATGCTAGTGAAGCTAAAAACAGAGAAAAATCAATTCATGGTCAACTAAGGCAAATGAGCATGTCAGCAGAAAGAAAGCCAGTCATTTTTCAAGGCAAAGCATTTGAAGCATGGATTCCTTCCCACGGCAGTGTGTATATTACTATCATTATATTATACTCATCAGGTGCCTTTACTCAAGGTGACATTCAAAAAACAGGTATATAAAATAACAATGTAAGAGATATTTCGTATAACTTAGTTATTACTGTCACATTTCTGAACTATTTATAAAACAGGTTTATACAGTATATCAATGACATGCTAAAGGGAAGCATGGCTTTCTACCAGAGATTAACAGCTTAATGTTAAAAATCTTGTTTAGAATCAACACTCCACTACCCTTTGAAAAGATACAGCAATTAAAATGATCACAGTCAATGATTTAGCTCTGGAAAGACTTTGCATCAACTTGGGATATTATCATAAATGCTCAATTATGTGCAGAGCATAATCAAGGGCACAGAAGATCAACAAACCTTGAACATTTAGAAAAATATAACCCAATGATTTATGATAGAGGTCACATATCTATATTCATATTTTTTGTTTTAGTTATTTACAGTTCTAACTAATACTTATAAAAATGTCTACGCTCTAGTACATTTGGCAAGATAGACAATTCACAAATATATTTTAATGTAAAAATTCCTTAGAAAGAAAAATATGCTTAGAATAAGATGACGATTCCGCAGAAAGCCTGATTGATTTTTTAAAGTTTGCTATAAAAGGTAAATTGAAAAAAAAATAGCATTCCTATTTAAATTACAACACTATATTCATTTGTCTTTGATTTAAATAATATAATGTCTATAAGGGACAAAAACTATGTAAAGAAACAATTCCTGCAATGAAATGAAAAAAGAATGACTTAAAATAAGGAGACAAGAAATTAAATGGTCAATCATGTGATGATAGAATGTCAACAAAAAATAGAGCATAAAAATAAGAGGACACTGAGGTAATGTATAAAATTAAAGAGCACTCAGACATTTGCTCGGGGCATTTGAACAGTTGAGGACTCTGAAATATTAGCTGACAGAGACCAACAAAGACAGATGAATAAAATTCTGTAAAGATTTCCTACCTTATATAAAGCTGTTAGCCAATACAATGGCTTAGTACTAACGACTCAGAACAGTAACAAATGCCCAAAACAATGAAAACTTCATACTTTTTTGAAAAAATTACAATAATGGCCCCCAAGTTCTTTTCAGCAATATCTTACATTCACGTAAATGTTACCGAAACAGTTACTTGTTTGGAAAAGCAAGAAAATCGAGCCATTAAGAAACATATGAACAAACATTTTTTGATTTCATTAAAGAGTAAAATATACGGCCACAGATTTTCCAAACTGTCTGAAATGGCCATTAACTCTTTTTTTTTGAGAGACTTCAGTTTCCAAAAGAAGATTTTGTCTAAGAATCCAGCTTGTTTGGTGAATTTCACAACAGAGATCAATAAACTACATGTACTAACTAAAAAATAAATGGCCGTGTCTGTCATTAAACAAAAATGTTTAGCTATTTCCAGACATTTAATTGTTTTACTGGAAGCCAATAACATCTAATGAATTTAAAACACAAACTGTAGTTAATTTATAAAAATCTTGAGTGATGTAATTACAAGATGTTGCATCCTACTGGTACACAGAAATAAATATTTCATGTATTGTCATTAATTATGTACTGAAATTCAATCTTCAAATGACTGAGTTATTAATCTCTTTCTGTCAAAAGGCAGGTCTCGATTATATATGAAAATGTCTGTATTAAAACTACTATTAGAAAATGTCTCAAGAAATTACACTTTTTCTACATGGTCCCCCATTTCAGGGCACCCTAATGTAAAGGACAAAGCAATGGCTAGTATATTAAAGCATTTATATTTAGTGCTTTGTCGCATACCCCTCGCATGCAATGACTGCTTGAAGTCTGTGATTCATAGACATCACCAGGTGTTGAGTATCTTTTCTGGTGATGCTCTGCCAAGCCTCTAATGAAGGCTCCTGTGTTGCGTTAGCATTATATTTGGAATCATTACCTTGTTATAGGGTGAAACACCGTGCAATGACACTCTTGCCATGACCTGTTTAATCTTTGCCTCATCTTTCCGCAAGACCTTTTCCAGAATTCTGCAGGCTATTCTAAGTACTTTTTCACAAACTGTAATCTGGCCATTCTATTTTGTGGCTAACTAGTTGTTTACAATTTGGTGTGTGGCCTCTTTATTTCTGTTCATGAAGTCTTCTGCAGATAGTAGTCTCTAGCACATGAACATCTACCTTCTGAAGACTGTTTTCTCTGATCTGTCTGACAGGTGTTTAGTGCTTTTTCTTTATCCACCAGTCCCTTTGTGATTCCTTAGATCACCATTACCGGTATGTTCTTTCTTCTTAATGATATTCTAAACCGTTGATTTAGGTAATCTTAAGGTTTTACTAATGTCTCTAATTGTTTTATTCTTGTTTTTCAGCCTCATACTTGCTTCTTTGGCTTTTACTGGCACAACTCTTGTCCTCAAGTTGAACAACCAAAGACTACAGACTCCAAAGGGTAGTCTGTAGGAAGATACCATCCTAGGTATCTAATTCCTACACTAATAATGCAAGCAATGAAACACACCTGAGTAATCACAAACACGTGTGACACCAAATATCCCAAAAAATATGGTGTTCTGGAAATCAGGGGTGGGGTGGGCCTGGGGGTTTATGTATAAAAAGTGTTGTCCTCTCTACATGGTATGAGAGAAATGCATGCAAATACCCTTAAAGTCTGCAATGTGCATTTTAATCATGTCTGAATTGTTTGATTTGTAAATTTAAACTGTGGAGCATAGGTGTAAAACAAGGAAAAATGCATCTTTGTCCTAAACATTATGGAGAGCAGTACATATTCAGATGCAAGTGCTATGTCAAAGCATGGTATGCAGGTCTTGATGTTTTCCCATGTCTAAACTTAATTTTTACCACAACAGAATTTACTGAAATAACACTTATAATAAACAAATATACAACTGATAAATCAATTCACTATTTACTAACTAAATTTACTTACTAATACATTCATGGTTTCAAGGGGGCAGACCTTCCAGTACCTTTAGGACTGTGGAGTGACTGTTTGCCTCAGTAATCGTTAGAGCTAAATATATTGCCAAAAGTATTGGGACACCCCTCCAAATCATTGAATTCATGTGTTCTAATCACTTCAATGGCCACAGGTGTATAAATAAACTCAAGCACCTAGGCATGCAGACTGCCTCTACAAACATATGTGAAAGAATGGGTTACTCTCAGGAGCTCAGTGAATTTAAGCATGGTACCGTGATAGGATGCCACCTGTGCAATAAGTATATCTGTGAAACTTCCTCACTACTTGATATTCCATGGTCAACTGTTAGTGGTATTAAAACAAAGTGTAAGCAATTGGGAACAACGGCAACTCAGCCATGAAGTGGTAGGCCACGTAAAAATCACAGAGTGATGAGAGCACATGCTGAGGCACACAGTGGGCAGAAGTTGCCAAGTTTCTGCAGAGTCAATAGCTACAGACCTCCAAAAGCTCAAGAACAGTGCATAGAGAGCTTCATGGAAGGGGTTTCCATGGCCGAGCAGCTACATCCAAGCCTAACATCACCAAGTACAATGCAAAGCGTTGGATGCAGTGGTGTAAAGCACACCGCCACGGTACTTGTCTGACTGCATTGTGCCAAGTGTAAAGTTTTGTGGAGGGGGGATTATACACTCACCTAAAGGATTATTAGGAACACCATACTAATACGGTGTTTGACCCCCTTTCACCTTCAGAACTGCCTTAATTCTACGTGGCATTGATCAACAAGGTGCTGAAAGCATTCTTTAGAAATGTTGGCCCATATTGATAGGATAGCATCTTGCAGTTGATGGAGATTTGTGGGATGCACATCCAGGGCACGAAGCTCCCGTTCCACCACATCCTTAAGATGCTCTATTGGGTTGAGATCTGGTGACTGTGGGGGCCATTTTAGTACAGTGAACTCATTGTCATGTTCAAGAAACCAATTTGAAATGATTCGAGCTTTGTGACATGGTGCATTATCCTGCTGGAAGTAGCCATCAGAGGATGGGTACATGGTGGTCATGAAGGGATGGACATGGTCAGAAACAATGCTCAGGTAGCCCGTGGCATTTAAACGATGCCCAATTGGCACTAAGGGGCCTAAAGTGTGCCAAGAAAACATCCCCCACACCATTACACCATTAGGTGAGTGTAGTGTGGGCTTGTTTTTCAGTGGTTGGACTTGGCCTCTTAGTTCCAGTGAAAAGAACTCTTAATGCTTCAGAATATGAAGCCATTTTGGACAATTTTCTGCTCCCAACTTTGTGGGAACAGTTTGGGATTGGCCCCTTCATGTTCCAACATGACTGTGTACCAGTGAACAAAGCAAGGTCTAAAAAGAAATGGATGAGCGAGTCTGGTGTGGAGGAACTTGACTAGCCTGCACAGAGGACTGACCTCAACCCAAAAGAGCACCTTTGGGATGAATTAGAGTGGAGACTGCAAGCCAGGCCTTCTCTATCAACACTAGTACCTGACCTCACAAATGCTCTCCTGGAAGAATGGTCTGAAATTCCCATAGACACACTCCTAAACCTCGTGGAAAGCCTTCCCAAAGAGTTGAGGCTGTTATAGCTGCAAAGGGTGGGCCAACTCCACATTAAAGCCTATGTATTAAGAATGGGATGTCATTAAAGTCCATGTGTGTGTAAAGGAAGGTGTCCCAAAACTTTTGGCAATACAGTGTATGTTGTTTGGAGACCAGTGCTGCCAATAGTGCTGCCACATTACTGATGGCAATGTGCCCTAAGAGGAAAGATTAGATAAAGAATACTGCTCAACTGACCCCCAGGAACATTCTAATTAAGTAACAGAGAACACTGCTTGGTTATGGGAAACCAAGACCACTATTAGAGAGTGGTGTTTACTAGCGATTATCTGGTGTCCAGGGACGCCATGTAGTTGAGATAAGCTCAACCCAGAAAAAGCTATGTGGAGCCTCTGTGTGGATTTAACGCCAGCAAGGTGAAGTATGAGGCTCAGATCCAGTGCCAACTGGGGACAAGACAATAGTTCTTGGTGAAGGAAACTGGATTTTGGGAGGTGGAATGTTAATTCTTTGGTGGGGGTGAGGTAGCTGGAAACTGCTGGAGGTTGAATATTGCCAACAAGATGTACTTTATTCTCAACTCTATGCACAGCACTAGCTCAGTAACCAAACTTCATCATCTAGAGCTGCGCCTCATAAACAATCTGGTTAAGGTGGAAGGTTAGGTATCATAAAGTGGGAATTTCACTGGTCTAGAAATACCATAGTTTACTGCAGTTTGTAATTATTGTTTGCATTTTTTTTTACTTAATAAAAATTTGATGACAAAAAAGAAGAAGTTTAATGAATGAGCAGCATTATGTTTTTGTGATTTTTACACTTCATATACTGTACATTTAAACAGACAGACACTGGATATATTTGTAAATGTGCATTTGTCCTTACATTTAACTTCACATGCAACCAGACATATCACAAATAATATTATAAAAAAAGATGCTGAGATTGGCTCTCTCATCGTCAATCTCACTTTGAGTTCCTAAATGAGACAAAGATCCACCAATTCTGAGTTCTACTCTGTTAACATGACAAACATGAAGTCACCACAGAAACATAAAATTTCTCAGCTAATGCTTTGTATGCTAACACTTCCATATTACTACTACTATAAATACTCTTAGCAGTTCATAAATACATTCACCAACCACTTTATTAAGTACACCTTGCTAGTACTGGCTTGGACCAACTTTTGCCTTCAGAACTACCATAATTCTTTGTGGCATAGATTCAACAAAGTTCTGGAAACATTCCTCATGGATTTTGTATCATATTGACATGATAGCCTCACACAGTTGCTGCAGATCAGTTGGCTGAATATCCATGATGCGACTCTCCTGTTCCACCACATCCCAAAAGTGCTCGATTGGATTGAGATCTGGTGACTGTGCAGGCTACTTGAGTGTAGTGAACTCATTGTCATGTTCAAGGAATCAGTTGGAGATGATTTGAGCTTTGTGACATGGGGAGTTATCCTGCTGAAAGTAGCCATCAGAAGATGGGTACACTGCGGTCATAAAGGGATGGACATGGTCAGCAACACTACTCAGGTAAGCTGTGGTACTGAAACGATGCTCAATTGGTACTAAGGGACCTAAAGTGTGCCAAGAAAATATCCCCCACACCATTACACCACAACCACCACCAGCCTGAACTATTGATACAAGGTACAATGGATCCATGCTTTCATGTTGATGATGTCAAATTCTGACCCTACCACCTGAATGTTGCAGCAGAAACACATCAAACCAGGCAACATTTTTCAAATTTTTTATTGTCCAATTTTGGTGATTTGTGCGAATAGTAGCCTCAGTTGCCTGTTCTTAGCTGACAGGAGTACCACCCAGTGTGGTCTCCTGTTGCCGTAGCTCATTTGCTTCAAGGTTCAATGTGTTGTGCATTCAGAGATGCTCTTCTGCATACCTCAGTTGTAATGAGTGCCAATTTGAGTTACTGTTGTCTTTCTATCAGCTGAAACCAGTCTGGCCATTCTCCTCTGACATCAAGAAGGCATTTCTAGGCAGGCCATCTTGACAATGAGTATATGCCTAAATGCACTGAGTTGCTGCCATGTGATTGGCTAATTAGAAATGTGTATTAACAAGAGGTTGAACAGGTGTACCTGATAAAATGGCTGGCGAATGTACAGTATGTAGGGATACTTTAGGCACTTCACCACCTTATGCATGATCACTGACCTTTTTTAGAAAAGCACCTCAATGACAGTATATAAAAATATCCTGCTAGAGACAACTTAAAATACACAGACAGTATGGGACTACATCTTTCATTTTTAAACCAAGGCATCATATTAACTCTCTTTTCTAGTTAGGACTTCCTTTCTGATAGTTTCTTTTCGATGAAGTGCAAGGAGCAAACATAATTTCTCACACAGCTTTTACAAATTAAGTACTTTCAGCCACAGACAGCAGCCGTGGTCAGGTTTTAGCAATGGGTGAACTGCAAAAGGTATTCCAGATCCATATTCTGATCAGTGCCACATTCTGTGCTAGAATCTCTCTGAAAATCTCTTTTCATAATAGACATTTGCTTAAGGCAATAATGTAGGAAACACATAATACCAGATTATAAAAACTAGATAATACAAAATTATTAGATGATAAAAATCTATAGGATTAGTTTTACTAGTCTAAAAATGAAAATCTGTTAAATTTTTCTAGTGTTTTGAAAGTCATAAAAACATAAAATGAAGCTGTATCATGTCTATCTATAATAGCTGATATATTATAGCACAGAGAAAAGAAACTGCAGAATATCAGTTAGTTACTAATACTAAATATAAAGCATGATAGGCTGGCATTATATTGTTCAGAGTACCTTATTTATTCAACATTTGTACAGTATTTGTTGGACAATAAACAAATGCAGATGTTCCATGCTTTAAAAAGTGTCAAACTAGTGAACATTTATGACACTTCTGAGGTCTCTCTAGTTTATAGAAATTTATTCTGAAAGAGTAACAGTTGACTGACAAGTCCTCTTATTATATATGTAAACACCTCTCAGACTTTATTCTAGGACAGCTTGTAGACTAATTTAAGTTCAAACTCAAATGGTTTACATAGCACTTGGTTTATACTTGTGTACTTGTCCGACTTAGTGAAATTTCTTGTTAACTTACTTTTGCAAGACCTCATTCTTATTTATAAATTTATTTTTCCAGTGCTTCTAGACAAAACATTGAATCTGTAGATATTTGTTCTTTCAACAATGGCCAAAACTTAACTAAAATTTCACATTTTTCTGATCTACTTGTTTAAAAGTAAATAAAGAATTGACAAACTTACAATAAGTTGTATAATAGAAAGTTTTTCCTCATACACCTTCCTAAATACACACATTAATTTGGACATGGTATCAAAAAGCTACCAAAAGTGAGACACATATTGACTTCAATGCATTTATTAGTTTTTGCAATTAAATAAGTGAGGAATCTCAACTCCAAACAGCTTAAACATTTGTTTCAGATTCTTTTACTGACGAAGATACATTATCAAACTGAATGCTATGTAGTGTTCCTTGAGCCATTATATGACTTTCTTAGCTTTACTGAACAGAGCATTATTCTGCTGAAAAGGGCTAGTTACAGATATGTAAACTAGTGCAATGAAAGGATGCACCTGGTCCTCAAAGATGTGCATATATCGTGTGGCATTCAGAATGTAGCTATACTGCTGTCACCATCAAGAGAACTTATGTGTGCGCCACAAAAACACATGACACACCAGCAAACTGTCATCACATGACTGCACTGTTCACCCTGGACTGAATGAAATAGTGTTTGTGCCACATTCTGGTTCTCCCAACAGTATGAATCAATAGAAACTACGACTCATAAAACAAGTTGTTGTTTAATCAGATCTTGAATATCTTCATTGTCCTTGCCACACTGCAGCTTAACAACCACTAGAAGAGAAAAAGGTCGAACTAATCTTCACATTCAAACCTTATACTGATGCTCACCATGTTTGTAAAATAACATTGTCTGCACATTTGATACTATGAATTGAATGAGCAGACAATTGTATATGAAACACAGGCAAACTGTGGTTTTCTGTTTTGTCAGCTGAATGGTAAACATCAAAAGCTGACTACTGACTTTGTAAAAAAAAAAAAAAAAAAAAAAAAAGCAAAGCTAATTTTGGCATAGATTTTGATGCAAATTAAAAACTGGTTTAATTGCCAAAAGGATAAGAAGGATTAAGCTTGAATACAGTCCAACTTCAAAAAATGGATGGATTAATAATGAATAGGACACCAATCATGGCAACATTCATATTAGGCTTGCAGTTAGTGTTACTGTATTTACTTTTTCACAGGACAATCTAACTGCTCGATTTTATTAACAGATAAATAGTGCAAGTCAGATGTAAAACACAAGATTTAAAGACAACCTTCTTTTTCCAGTAGTAAATGCAGATAAATTAGACCAAGAATAAAACAATATTAGAACATCAATTTTCATTTATTCTACTGTATATAAAGGTCAGATCTATGGAAAAATACAAAGCTTAAAAGCTCTGAAACCAGTGCAATATTCTACCAGCACAATAAGTCACAGATCATCTCAGACCTTCAAAAAGCACAACAGCTAATACATCACATAATAGGCTCCAAGTACATTCTAAAACCATGTCATTTAAACACATTACCATACTTTATCACAAAGAATTTTCAAAAACTGGGCTTTAAATGGCCTTTTGGAGTTGAGTGAGAGAAACAAGCCATAATCTGTAATAGATGCATGACAGTAACTAACATGGGCATGTAATTGCCTTTTATAACGAGCATCAATTGTATTTGATTGAGCAAGCCTGGATTTGTATATTTTGTGTGTCAAAATACTCCATCCCTGCTAGTCCAAACAACACAGGCTTCATATGTATTTCACTTTTGAATATCTGCTACACACATATGTACAATTCAAAATCCTTGATAAGAACAGCAGCATACATGCTCAGAAACAGATACTACAAAACAGCAAAATGTGATGGATGTCATGATAGATGTTGAAAATGCAAGATAAACAAAGGCAGAAAAGTGTTTGAGACCAGAATTTGTCTGAACATTATCAAAACAGTCAGTAAATTTTAGATAAGAATCAGTTTGTGCTTTACATAGCCCTTGTAGAGCCACCCAGAGTTTCCTACAAATGATCCTGCTGCCATGCTACAGTAAAGCTATTTTTAAACTACTTATCAAAAATAACACTAGAGACAGTACAATGTGCCAGAGGGGACTGTTGTATATGACCCAAATGACATTGTACATTTTCCCTGCCTCCAGTCTCGCCTGTCCTTGAATGTGCACAGTTATCAAAGGAAATTGAGGGCAGAGCAGCACAGCACACAGCATCAAAGAGTATGTTGTCAATGAACAGTAACAAGGCACAAGGAATACATTAATTTCATGCATTAATATATAAATATACTACAACCGCTTATTCATCTAAAAACACAAACACACAATCTTCATGGTAGCATTAATCATACCAGTCAGACAACAATTTTTACATTAAATAATGTAAGTTTGATAACAGAAAAATCTTGAAACCTGGAAAATAACACCCAACTTAAAAACTGTTAATTTACGTGACAGCACAAAATTAGTAACAAAATGTGTAACAAAGACAGACCAAGCAGTTATCTATAAAGACATTTCCTCAAGATTAATTTAATTTAATGTAGTGCTCAGCCAAATACCTTAATTATTAAAAAATAATTAAACTAAGAAAATATATCATTTTACAGGTCAAGAAATCCCAAAGTAAATCTGGAAAAGTCTAGGCAAATAATACCATAAAATATCACAAGAAAAACAGTTTTCCTCTAATTAATATGTCTATTTGACAATTTTCAATATTAAACCTGTCAGATATCTATAATATTAATATACATATAGTATAATTATTTGATGAACAACAAGGCCATTGCCACTTATAAAAATGGGGAGAACAATCCTATTACAGGAAAATCATTGATGTAGTTCCTCACAGATGCATTTTAGGACTGCAACTAATTCTAACGTATTTCAACACCGGTTTAAATACTAGCAAATAGTAAATCTTTGAAATTTGCAGAAGGCTAACAACTGAAGGTACAGATAATTCAAAATGCCAGTAAAATTAAAATAATAGAAGATATACAAGCGTGACCTCCTTGAAATAAACTCTAAAAAAGTTAGGTTTTGGTTAGATAACATTCTCATTACTCAATGTGCACAAATACCTGGACGTTCCGAAGCCCTGGGCTGCAGCACTTCCGCCAGACTTGGAAGTGCTGCCAGAAGAGGATCATATTGGCAGTGGCCTCTTTCAGCAGGATAACAAGTCCTACCACACTGCAAAAATCTTTTCTGGAATGGTTTAAGGAACATGACAAAGAGTTCAAGGGGTTGAATTCTCCAGATCTCAATCCGCTTGAGCATCTATGAGACGTGCTGGAAAAATAAGTCTGATCCATGGAGAACCTATCATACAATTTAGAGGACTTATAGGATCTGACGCTAATATGTTGGTGCCATGAACATAAGGGGGACCAACATTTTATAAGGCAGATGGTTTAATTATGTGCTTTATAAAATTCAATAGATAGGAAAGCTATTAAATAGGTTAAGATGTAAAATTTACACATTTCCCTTGAATTTGTGTAGTTTGTATTACAGTACATTCAATTTCAAATCACAAAAGCCTTCCAATTTTATTGGCACAATAGTATAATGGTTCGAGTAAGTCACCAATAACAAGCAACTGTAAATAATATGTTTGTCTCTTCACGTGTCTCTGTTTTTCTTGGTATTTATGCATCTGTGCAATTATATACTCATTATAGTTAAAACAACATGTCTCTTCTGTAAATTATCTAATTCCAGAAAACAAAGAACTTATTTTTAAAATGTAATTCTTCAAAACAAGTTAATAGTACAGTTTTAAAATAAACCAAATTAGTTTGTCAGAGAAATTAAAATAATAAAGTAAAGTAAAATTAAATATTTCTGTTTTCAAGTTTAAGAGGCCATAGAAAATATTAGTTATATCCTATTCTCTGAAGTGCAGCTGCAATACACAGGTATGTGTGTACTATTTATTAGTCTACTCTCTCAAATGATGTGTCTAGCAAACTCTAAGAGAAATACTTGTCATTGCCTGGAAATAACCTATAATAATGTCAAATAGGGAAAACAGGACTGAATCATCGTAATTTTTATTTTCCGTGGCATTTCCTCTCTTAATATTGGTTCAGAACTTGTCACATATGCTCAGGTTACTCCTAACACACAACTGTTAGGCAGTTGCTAGTACACAAACAGTGACAGGGCAGTATACAAAATAAGAACAAGATATAAACATTTAATGTAATAGACATAACAAACCTATAATCAATTTGAAAAATCAAGACTACCAACATGGACCCTTTTTTTAAATCCAACACAAATGAAGAATTATGCACCGATATGATTAACTCCTGAATTAATAAAGTTAAATTTTGAGGTAGCTGTTCTTTTTCTTTGCCTCAATTTTTTTATTACATTAGTATGGTCATTCAAGGTTTTTCTTACACTCTCAAAGCACCAATGTTAGGTAACAATATTAATGGCATCAGAAAACATTTTAAAATCAAATCACAACTACTTTCAGAACTTTTAGAATTGAAGACAAGGCTCTTGAACAATCAATCACATAGAGAGGCAGATCTTCAACTTAAAATGTCACTCTCATGAGTCTTTTAGTTTCCTGTTTATATATGGGTCGATAATTCTGAAAGCATTCATTTAACAATATTAACAAGAAAATCAATGGTATGGTATGTTTTGAGCAAGTGACTAGATAATAGGCATATGGATTATTTGATTAATGAGAGATTTTTTCCAATAGACATTTTTACATTGTTTGCCATTGTACAGCACTGGTACCATTGACTTCTGTTATGTGAAAAACGTCTTTCTTTCCACTCTGCATAAAAAAAAATTAGATTACACTTTTCTTGGCTACCATTATGAAGTACACAGGGAAAGCAACATATAAAAAGTTGGGTATTCCTTTTTACATAACAGAACATCATGACTATCTGCAGGAGATTTTTTACAGTCAAACGGTACAAGCAGGGGTTGCTTTGTATAGGACTAGAGATCATTGCTAAGGCAAAAACTGAACAAGTGAAGACAATGAAATTTAGCTTACTGAGATTTATGATACAAGATTAAGCACAAACGGTTAAAAATACCCAGCATTTCCACTGATTAGAAAGGACTGCTCTACCTGACACACCACACCTACAGTAATGATTTTTGGATTACTTTAAAATTTGACAATTTGGAATGGCAAATTTTAAATGCCGTTTCTTAGCACCTTTCCTGCATAGACAGGTATTGTAACCAGAGAGATTATATGTATATAAATGACTCTCTTGTTATGAAGATTATCATTGTTCTTACCATCTGACCAGTAGAATTTCTGTACTTCTGCAGGATTTTAACATGCTTTAGACTCAGTGATTTGTGAGCCGCTTCTCTTTTCAATACAGACTGCACTCTTGGATTAAGCTTGTTTTTTGGTTTGAGACGCATTCTGAAGGATCCAGGAAGCCGAAATTGAAAACAGTGTGGACAAATATTGTTTTCTTCTTCATCTTTACCTACATAAGAAGGAATACAAACAGACTATATTTATTTTTAAAAAATATATAAAGCAGTTACTGACATGCCTTAAGGCAGTGTAGGTCTACAAAATGGAGTAACAAGGTCCTTGATTTGATCAAAGCAATCTCCAAATGAAGCATCAGAAATAATACTTGAGAAATAATTTCAGGAAAGAGCGCAGAACAATAACTTGAAAGGTACAAAGATTTCAATATCTTTAATAAAAGATGAACAATTAGCAGGCTGTTTTTAGTGTAAATTTACAAGGGAAAACTGGATGTTTTTGCATGGTTTTGCAACACTACTTATTACTGCAGGTTGTTTACTAAACTGTAATGTATGAAATGTTTGCATATGTTACTAAATTAACATAAGAAATATAATACCTAGATAAACACATACATTTCACACTATGTCTTGTAGTCAATGCAATCACTGCTTATCATTTTATGTAATACATCCTTAGCAAGAGAATATGCCAGCATTCCGAAGGTATACAGCAACTGCTTCCGCTATGCAATGCAATGTACAGTTGCATTAAAAATTCTAAAAAACACAAACAGATGCAAAAGTCCTCCATAGTAATTTAATCAACTGGCACAGCTCCTGTCAAGAGACAAGTATGTGCCAGTACAAACAGGTTTCATGTTATTACAAGGCAAATTTAAGGGTTCCTTGTTAATTACCATGCAACTCTTTTGGTTAGGAGAGAAAGAATAAGATGAACACTAACATGAACAAAGAACAGCTTAATTCAACTTAATACAGCATAAAAGGGTAGAACTCTGCTGCTTTACATACCCTCCCAGGATAAGTAAAGCAGCAGCAGAGTTAATCATTACCGTATTGCGATAGCCCAAAATAAATGCATTTATGATTGTATCAAGGCCTCAAAACATACAGGGCATATTATATCCAGGGTCCTCCTCTTTGTGGTAATCCTTTAGCTACTGCAATGATGGAAATGCCATTTATTTTTCCAAAGCTATTCCGCAACTAAAAAATTTAATTTGATCAGCAATACCTTATTACTGCAAAATAAGTTCCACTATAAATTATTTCTTATTTCTGTACATACTTACTAGCCAAAACCAACTCAGTTACACAAAACCATTATAAAATTATTTTCACTGTAAGGCGAAATTGACAGGTTGTACCTCCAACACAAAGGCTTGGACCCAGGAAATGTTTGTTGAGTTTTATGGGTATCCTCATTTTTCCCCTGAAGGCCAAAGAGTTGCAGATATGTCCAGAGATATCTTTAAATTGAATTCTAAAATATGAGTTATGCCTGCTTTAAGCTTGTAACTCAAAGTTCATTGATAAACTTGCTAGTTTGCCTTGCCTTGAGCTCCACCTATCCCCAGGACAAAAAACTAAAACTGCAAGCTGCCTAGTAATTTCCATTTTAAATGGAAAATAAAAAGACATAAGAATGGCATTTGTGCTTTTAACTGTATAATGGGTTAATGTGTAATATTTAACAACAATCAATACAGTACTAAATACACTGCCTGGCCAAAAAAAAAGTCACCACCTGGATTTAACTAAGCAAATACAGTAGATATGAGCCTCCTATTGGATAATTACTGCATGGGCGATTATCTTTCAGCTGGGAACACGTTATTTAACCCCAACTGGTGCAATGAGTCACTTCTCATTTCTTAAACAACCATGTCGAAAGACACATCTCGTGGTCGTGGAAAAGATGTTAGTCTGTTTGAGAAGGGTCAAATCATTGGTATGCATCAAGCAGAGAAAACATCTAAGGAGATTGCAGAAACTACTAAAATTGGGTTAAGAACTGTCCAATGCATTATTAAAAACTGGAAGGACAGTGCGGACCCATTGTCTTCGAGGATGAAATGTGGACGGAAAAAAATCCTGATTGATCGTGATCGGCAATCACTTAAAAGTTTGGTGAAATCAAATCGAAGAAAAACAACAGTAGAACTCAGGTCTATGTTTAATGGTGAAAGTAAGAGCATTACCACACGCACAATGCGAAGGGAACTCAAGGGATTGGGACTGAACAGCTGTGTAACCGTAAGAAAACCACTAATCAGTGAGGCAAACCGGAAAAAAAAGGCTTCAATTTGCTAGGGAGCATAAAGATTGGACTCTGGAGCAATGGAAGAAGGTTATGTGGTTTGATGAGTCCAGAATTACCCTGTTCCAGAGTGATGGGCGCATCAGGGTAAGAAGAGAGGCAGATGAAGTAATGCACCCATCATGCCTAGTGCCTACTGTATAAGCCTGTGGGGGCAGTGCTATGATCTGGGGTTGCTGCAGTTGATCAGGTCTCGGTTCAGCAACAGTATGTGCAACAAGAATGAGGTCAGCTGACTATACTGAATGACCAGGTTATTCCATCAATCGATTTTTTCTTCCCTGATGGCACGGGCATATTCCAAGATGACAATGCCAGGATTCATCGGGCTCAAATTGTGAAAGAGTGGTTCAGGGAGCAAGAAACATCATTTTCACACATGGATTGGCCACCACAGAGTCCAGACCTTAACCCTATTGAGACTCTTTGGGATGTGCTGGAGAAGGCTTTGCGCAGCGGTCAGATTCTACCATCATCAATGCAAGATCTTGGTGAAAAATTAATGCAATACCGGATGGAACTAAATCTTGTGACATTGCAGAAGCTTATCGAAACAATGCCACAGTGAATGTGTGCCGTAATCAAAGCTAAAGGCGGTCCAACGAAATATTAGAGTGTGTGACCTTTTTTTTTGGTGGCGACTTTTTTTGGCCAGGCAGTGTACAAACAAGTGGAGTAACAAACTTGTCACCAAACCCTATCTCAGTTGTCTTAGTTTTCATGGAACAGCCCTGCACAAGGAACTTTAAGTGTAATTGCATTTTATTTAATAATAGAAATTTCAGAAACTAATTAAATGCTGTTACCTGGTGATTTCTGGTACATACACCTGAAAAATAATTAAAAGAAAAATTGTTATAACAAATACAAATGTTTGTAATACAAAAGTACATGCCAAGTACATGCTATTACAGACAGGAATATACACTGATAAAATCCCTAATGCTGAATATACAGCATCCGACATTTTTTCTTAAGATCTGTTATTTAACTAAAAGCTTTCTTTAATTTCTAGAACAAGTCTACGATATTCCACCTATTTTTATGATATACTGTCTCCCAGAAAATCATAATACCTCAAGGTACTGTTCTTCAGCAATGAAAATTAATTAGGGTAGCAATGTGATAGATGGTTAAAATGGTTAACAATCAAGTACCAGTGGATTTAGTAAAAGAAGAATGCGGAGGTAAACAACATGGCAACTTGTCTTCTCTCATTATTCTTCAGCCATTGTTGAAATGCTGACATGCCATTCCAAAGATATGAAACAACTTTGTTTTTAAGAACTAGTCAGCATGCAAGCATTATGAGAAGTGAAAAATATTTTTCAAACACCAGTCATCTGCCAATTTGGGAAATAATATACTATATTTAAAAGGGTGCACTCTACTTTTTATATACACACACAAAAATACAAACGTCTGAAAATTCCTTAAGAGAATCTTCTCAAATTAGCCAGTGCACCTGTCACTTCAGCAAAGATACACGTCATTGAAACAAGCAAGCAGAAATAGAGATTCAAAGAAAAGATCTTGGAGTATATACAAAGATGCACTTTACATTATTTGTAGAATTTGCAAGTTATTTTTTTCAGCAGATGTAATCTGATAGATCAGGGATACTTTTATCCTATAAATAGCAAATGGTAAAAATGCAATAACCAATGACATTTTCAGTTTGGCACTGTTTATGTTATGTGATAGGATAAAAATCAGATCTCAAATTAATCTTTTGTTTTCCATAATAAACAAACAATCTCAGCCTGTGCTTGTTCATTTAGTCAGCATAAAGGCAAAAGAAAAAAATATCACTTCCTGGAATATTTTCTTGTCAATCAACAACACTACATGTAGAATAAGACCATGCTTTATATGACAGTTTTCCATTTTCCAAAGTGTAACGCTTTTCATAATTGAGCAACTAGAAAAATTTTCTGTAGCATGAATAATTATAATATAAGATCACAAGTAACTCACCGAAAACAAATAATTACAGAAAATTATTATGATAGGACTAGGGGGCAAAAATTAATAAAAGTTCAGTACACCTTTTTAATTAATCATGGGAAAGGAACCTTTCCTCAAAATCCACTGTATGCTTTGCTGTGTGCTTGAGCGAACATAATTATCCAACTCACCGGAAAGCCGATGGCTCACTGCTCACTTAAGATAAGTTACCACTGCAGTACATCCTTTAAGGCAGATATGCCCCTATGCGTGGGGTTTACGTATCCCAGGCTTCTTTGACATACACAGTATTCAGTTTATCAAAGTCAGAACATAGCTGGGGACTTAGAGAGCTCTATGCAGATAATTTGTAGGTCAGTTGAGCTACAATGTCATAAATGTTATCTTCCAGTAAAACACCTTTTTCTGTATACAAACCACCAATTTCATCAAAAGCACATAAAAAATATGGGAAGTATTTATAGATTCTGCCAACAACTTTCAGGGAATTTACCCACAGATGATATAAACTACTAGGAGATGATGGGAAAGTGATGTGATATTTTCAGATAAGGAATGTAATTCAACTGTCAATAAAATACATTGTTCAGTCTATGGAAAGCATGGCAGAACTCAAACGGAAATTGCTCAACACACACATATACCACATTTAAAACCATCTTAAAACATATTCAGCACAAGATCCAAGTTGTGAATGATGTCATCGAGTCCTTGTTGCCTTCCCAAGTTATATGTAGTGGATGCTCTATGCTTCAATTATCATTCAGACCATTTTGGTTTAAAAATGTGCATCTCTTTAAAATAATGTAGTCCTGGACCTTAAATCAATCAATATTCAAAGTAAAAACCACACAGGATAGCATTATGCAATGAAAAATATACTGAGGTATCTCACTGATCGCACAATAACTCATGTCGATCATCTAGAACAGGGGTTCTCAAACTCAGTCCTGGGAACCCCCTGCAGCTGCAGGTTTTTGTTTCAACCAGCTTCTGTTTTTAATTGGACTCCTGGGATAATTAAGTGAGCTGTTATTTCCCAAGCTCTGTATTTTGGGAACAATATAGAAATGAGAAAACTAAGTTTGGTTAAATTATATATATATATATATATATATATATATATATATATATATATATATATATATATATATATATATATATAACACACACACACACACACACACACCAGCTAATTAAATGAGGTCAGTGCTTTCAGGTGTTGTCAATGATTATAAATCTCATTGGAACAAAAACCTGCAACCACTGTGAGTCCCCAGGACTGAGTTTGAGAACCCCTGATCCAGAAGAATACTAACCCAACTTCCATAATTTAATGGAAAAAAGAGGTCTTTCATTATCTTAAACTCACAAAAAATCTCATGAACAGTTTAAGGATGTTTCAGAATTTAGCAAGAAATCAATAATACTCTACTATTCTAAAACAAGCCTGTTATGTCTTTGACAGACATTTTTGATTTTCATATATATTATATGTGTGTGTGTGTATAAAACAAAACAAATCTATATTTAGTGTATTTTTTCCATTATAAAATATGTCATTTTACAAACTGATACAACAGAATCTACCATTACATGCTTAAATCCTCTTAATCAAATTCAATGGGTGATGGTGTCTGATCTGGCAGCACCAAGTACATGTGAGGAATCAACCCTGAACAGACATTAGTCTGTCAGTGAGACATTTTTATGGTATTTATGTAGTTTTCAAATTAAATATACCAAAATATTTTCAACATTCACTAAGTACTAAACCATGGAGTTCCACATTCTACCATAAGAAATGCTCAAAGTCAATAACATATTCCCCTCTTTATTTTTTAATATGAAGCCAGGTGCTGCTTTTGACTAAAATATTTATTGATGTGCTGATTTTTGCAACTATAAACACACAAAGTGTACTTTCATTTTTTCAAAGAGGAAATATGCATTCATTGGTGTGGATCCTCAAAATCCCATCCAGATCCCAAAAATTAGGCTTTGAAGTAAAATGGATTATTTACAGTCTGTAGGATTACAGGTGAATGAACAATGGAAGGGAATAGAAAAGTAGGTAAGCTGGTACAGTGGTTAGCACGGCTGCCGCACAATTCCAAAGTTCCAGATTCAAACCCTGGCCTGAACACTACCTTTACTTCTAACCCATTAATAGCCGTGTATGGTGTACTTCCAGATGGCCACAAAGTGGAGAAGGCCAGACAAATTGATTGTAATTGCGGGTCTAGTTCAAAAAGCGGACCCACTTATTTTCTTTATCTACTTTAGACGTAATTAGTTTGCAAATACAAAACCATTTTCACTTTTGTCGTTTACTTTCGTATCTCATTGTTTGACTTTTGGTCTTAACCCACATCTAAAAGATTTGCTCTCATTTCCTTCTAAATCAGTGCAGTTCCTTGCTTAAACGAAATGCACGCTGTTTCAGATTCTGCGTTGCAAACACCAACATGGACAATCGGCTTGCTTTAAAGTAGTGGCAGTTCCCAAATTTAGCCCTTTAGGATTATTGGGGTTGCTGGTTTTCACGGGTTTGCAAATCACAGCGATGCCAGTTCTACCTCCACCACACTGCAACTGAGCAAATGACAAAAATATTTCCCTTAAAGGAAGCATTTTAATTTACAAGCACTTCTGTAAGTAAACACAAAGACTTCTACTTGGTTTGAACATAAAAATCCAATGCAATCTAAATGCACAAACCGTTTAGTCAGAGACTTTCTGCATAATCAGCGACAGCCAAATGTCGCCACCAAGCGTCTCAAATGATTAAACAACGACAAACAAAAATCCGTTTCACGAAAATGTGACGCTTCTTGTGCGACACAAAAACTTACATTAGAAAACGAGCTTCCTCTTGACAAATATCTTGGACATGAAGAGCAGCTTTTTTCAAGAACTGGAGTCTTTTATTCTTGTCCGACGTATCCATACTTTAAAAACATGCATAGACATCGGAGCCTTTCTGGCGATTAGTTTGTGTTGACCGTTAATCGAAATGAATGTAATGTAACCAGCTGATCCTGTTTAATTTAAGATTTTGAAGAGAATCATCTAAATAATTATTTTAAAAAGAGTACCACGTAATTATAAAGCGTGTCCCAGCCACACTTCATTAGTGACTCTCACGTTAACAAGACTGCAGCACACATGCGACGACAAAATACCCAGAGTGCTTTACTTCCGGCAATATGTGATGACGTATACGCCGGCTGTACCATACATAGACATATTTATGTCTATAGGCTGTGTCGCTACCAACTAAAGGTGCTTTACCGCCACCTACTGGACAGGATTGTGATGCAGAAAGGGGAGGTAAAAAAACTGACCCGAAATTCCTACAGTATACCTGTATTTCAATTAAATGCTCTCAAATAACCTTATAGTTTTTAAACAACTGAATATGGATCAGTGAATCAGTTTACACCCATCACCATACTTTAATAATTGATCTAATGCCAATTTACCTATTCCCAGGGATTTAAAAATGTTGACCTCGTTGTAATTTATACGCCACACACCCTAACAATACATACTCTACTGTTTCTAGTTGATTACATGATCTAAATGAATTGTGTATAATTTAGCCTAGTGTGCCCAATCCTGAGGTGTGTTAATATAATTTCTTCTCTTCTTGTTTTGCGCCGTTTTCCCATGGAACCAACTTTACTTTGTATTTTATACATATGTCTTTTCTTACTATCAGTGTCCCGCATGTTTTGCCACTTCTTATCGATTTTCAATCATATCAGACTTTTAATTTCTGATTTACTGAATGTCATTTCTAAGTCAATAAAATATGTTTAGTGGCTTTTTTTGCCAAATCAACAACTATTTCATTTGCTTTAACCTCCTTATGTGCCGGGATCCATAGAAAACTAACATATAAACCCATATTCTGTAATAGACATAATATCTGCATTACTTCCATTAGCAAGTCTGGCCTTGATGCAGAATTACTAGTTTTAATAACTCTGTAGGGCAGCAAAGGAATCTGAACAAATAATTACCCTGTTTGGGCACAGTTCTTCAATCCATCGTAGTTCAAAAAATAATAGCCATCAATTCATTTGTAAATACTGATAAATAATCTGATAAGCTTTTCTGTATATTGTGAGCTGGGGGGCTGATCACACCCCTGGAGGATACAGATGCTCCTCAGATAACCCCTCCTAAAAACGCTGACAGACTACCTTCACATTGCTCCCTTACTTACTGGGCTTACTTGTGGCTGCTCTGTCGCGCTATATGCTTTCTGCGCGGTACTCGGGAATACTTAAAAGCCTGAACAGCACCTGTCGGTTTCTGATTGATTGCTTCTCTCTCTCTCTCGCCGAGTCACCTCCGAGCTGACGCTTTTGACCTGTTCGCCGTCACCTTTGCTGCCCATCTCTATCTCTATCTATCTCTCTCTCTCTTTCTCTTTCTCTCTCTCAGACACTCCCTGCTCCTGATGCGCACTCCTTTGAAGGGAAAGATATGTTTGCATTCTTTTAATTGTGAGACAGAACTGTCATCTCTGTCCTGTCAAGGAGCACGTTAAAACTTTTGAAAGAGACATATGTTTGTTTGCAGTGTTTAAATAAAGTTCCTGTCTCTACAACCTCCTCTGTTTCTGTGCAAATCTGTGACTCAAGCATGACAATATACACCTGCAATTCTGGAACAGTAAACATTGATGCTGTACTTCCCGTCATACTATCTTTGGATCCATCAGTAAACATTCTTAATATTCCATAATAATTTTGATTAACATATGTGTTCACAATCCCTTTTCAGACACACCTTGACCATTTTATTTTAATAGATCATGTACATTAAAGTCCACTAATGTCATTGGAAACGAGGGTTACCAGGACTGAAAATGTTGGGACTGATCTGAAAATTCATCAATCCCATGTTTTCAGCTTGTGCTGCTGGATCCACCCATCCAAAACTAACAATATTTAATTATGGCGCTCCCAACAATCTCTTAATACATTACTTACAGAGTGATCAGTCTTATGCCCTTTTATATTAACCCAATACATTAAAAGTAACTGTAATCTGTGAAAATTTAATGCCATTTGTCCTCTACTTATATTGCACAGTTAGATTTAACTTCATCGCAACAAACTCTCAAAGCCTGATTCTGAATAACATCCAGTTTTTTTAAATTGGAATGAGTTGCTGATCCATACACTATACCTCCATAATCAAATATTGATCTAATTAAGCCTATAGATAGATAGATAGATAGATAGATAGATAGATAGATAGATAGATAGATAGATAGATAGATATGAAAGGCACTATATAATAGATAGATAGATAGATAGATAGATAGATAGATAGATAGATAGATAGATAGATAAGAGTTTCCCTTGTTGCACCCCAATGACGTGGTGTAATTAATAGATTTGTTCTTATAAAAGGACATAGTAGCTTTTAATTCGGTTGGTTTTGAACTTCTTCGAATTGTGAATTACAGAATGTGTAAATGATATGAAAAAACATTTTACTTGTAAGGGAATTAATTGGATACATGTTATGAATAATCTTATATTGGATTTCACAAACCTTTGGCAACAGAGGATATGTATTAAAAATAATTGAGCTTTCTGCTGATTAATTTTATGTTTAATAATTGCCCTTCATTTACTATACCTCTTGGATTAATCTGATTCAATAAAGAGAAGTGAATCCTGATAAATGTATTACTACTTTTTTGTTCCAAAATATTAGTTCCAATAAATAGATTAGGGATGCTTGGGACAATTGAATGATAATGCGTACTATTATTTTCTTATTTTACTGACACCTTTATCCAAGGCAGCTTTCAATATTTGATAAACAGTACAATTTGTTCCACTTCTTTTTTTGCTTTTCCATTGAAGCACAGGTAAGGTGAAGTGACTTGTTCATGGTCACACAAACAGTGTTAACAGCAGAATTTAAACCCACAACCTTGGGGTTTAAAGTCAAAAGCCTTAACTACTATGCTACATTTGTTCCAGGTCAGGTTTGCTGGAAGCTGATGCCTATCCTAGCTCTAGGGCACAGGGCAGGAAACAACCCTCACCAGAGGCCTCATGTATCAACAGTGTGTACGCACAAAAATGTTGCATTTGCCCGTTTTCAAGCTCACATCGAGATGTATAAAAACTAAACTTGGTGTAAATCTACTGTGACAGCAAATGGCACTATACCAGTGCTTAATCCGACACAGACAGATGCAGGAGGCACACTTATAAAAGCACAAGCATTTTATTTTCTTTTCTTCCCTCGTGGAGAACGTCTTCCCTGTTCACACAAGTACACAACACAATCCCAAAGCTCACGCTCAACACAATACTCTTCGTCTATAATCTCTCTTATTTCTCCTCCACTCATCCAAGGCAAGCTTTGTCTCCATCCTCCCAGCTCTGGCTCCCTGAGTACTGTCCGCTGGCCCCTTATGTAAGGCAAGGGAAGTGCTTCAGGTGCTCGTTGCCCCACTTCTGGGAGCATTTCCAGGTGTGGTGGAAGAACCACCCACACAGGCTCAGGAACAGCTCTAGTGCCCCCTGGCAGCACTCCTGGATCCCAACAGGGTTGTGTGGAACTCCATTTCCGATGAAGGCCTGCAGGAGTCCGAGGCACGGCTGACACTCAGGGTGGCTGCCATCTAAATTTCCGGAGGAGGTAATGCTCTGTCCATGCTTGTTCCCCTGGACCATACAAGGAAGAAGCGTCCCGGGTGGGCAAGGGTCCCAGCTATCCCCCACACTACACACATTTTCATGGCAGCCTAACACCATGTGTACGCACATTTCTGCTTGGTTTTGTAAATGGGTGGCACCCAGAGTCAGAGCAATGGTACTATTTCTGTGTGGTCTCCCTTTCTTTTTTAGATTTGCATTCATAATGTGGACTTTTTTTAAATACACTGAAATTAATTGCATAGTGTCTACAAACTTAAGGCACTTGATTGTAATTATTCTGTAACAATATAATGATTCATGGAATGGCCAAACTATTCCAACTACCGTGGCTACCTTAGTGTTGTTAGAAGACATCGCAAATGGACGGATTAGAAGAGAGTGCATATTTACAGATCATACTGATTTCCTGTCCACTTATAATGACTGGCTTCTAAGTCGATTTAGATTTCCAAAAACTATCCTCTTGGAGCTGTGTGCTGTTAGAATACTAGGATGTATACTTGATATCTTTTCTATGATGAAATGCATATATTAGTATTTAAAATGTTCAGTGAGCTGTAATATCATGAATGTAATGATCACTGCCTGCACTGTCCTGCTGGCGTAAGAGAAAGCCTGTTTAAGAAGTACTTAACAACTGGGTCGGGAAAAACTTAGAATTCAAAGTATTTCATGTGCTGCTTTAGTTACAACGGGGTTTGACTAACTCTAGTAAATTAAACATTGATTTTAAGATGAAGTTTACAATGCTCTACTTTAATGACAAAATAAACTATGAGATTAGAGTGGAAATATCAAGATACATTTCGACTTTAATCTTGACATAGTCCTTTTTTTTTCAAACGGTGGGCTGCAACTCCCCTTTTCATGGTGACTTTGATATATGACCACTTCTTTATTATTTCAGGCACTGTGCAACTTTCTAAACTTGAACTTTTGAGTGCCTCCACCATGCTGTACCACTCTATCGCTTTACATTCGTTGCTTCTACCACTGCTTAAGACACCAAATAGCAGGTTTTTGCTTGCCTCCACTTCACTCAGCAGGATCCTCTATTTTGCATTCGCTGAAATTCTTTTTTTTTCAATCAGCTTTTGCCATTGTCATGTTATGATTTATATACGACAAGAGTGTAGAACTTTGCTTACACAGTTTTATGCATCTGAAATGTTTTATGCATGTGCACATTTCTAGTTTTGTTCATACTGTAAGGTGCTAGGGGTTGATGTTGCCCCTTAAACCCAACAGACAGACACTCAGGACACAGGGTAAAAACAATGAGACATATTTTTAATACTTTTCTTCTCCACAACAGTGCCCAAAGCACCACAGCCACAATGAACAGGCAAATAATACACATTAATCAATACAATTTCTCTAAATCTAACCCTGCCACACAGTCCAACAGTCCCTTAAATAGTCCTTGACCCGGAAGTGCTACTGTTCTTCCACTCACGTTACTTGCTAGCACTTCCAAGTCAGATGGAGAATTGGCTTTTCTTCAGCCCAGAAGTACTTCGAGGCTCCCGTCCTCGTGACTTTGGAGTACTTCCAGGCTATGGATAAGGCATGGCTCCTCCAGTCCTCTCGCAGCTCCTCCTGGCAGCATCCACGGAACCCAACAGGGCTGAGAAACTGCACTCCACGTCCCGGGAATCCAGGGCACCATTACACTCCAGGGCAGCTACAATCTAGCGTTTTGGAGGAGGCAGTGTCCTGGAAAAGCTGCCTTCCCCCATCCTTCCATTTCAGGGGTGTCCCAGCCGTCCGCCACAGTATGACATGTTTTAGTGTCAATTCTATACACACTGTTATACATGAGGCCCCAGTTCACTTAAGATTGAGCACACGCACACACACACATTCACTCTGTTGCTTTCAAGTTATTCTATCGTGCAGACAAATAAATAGCATTTTATATTTTATCAAAAATCTTAAGTTTGTATATAAGGTGCATTTACAATAATTTCATCAACTATTCCTAAAATGTTTATCAGCTGGCCAGTTGTGCTAGGACATTTAAGTACAAATAACTGATTGTTACACTCATTGACTGAATTAACGCTCCTAGACACAACCTCAGGAATGATGAGTTGCATGGAATAATTTCAGTGTACTTAGTGCATGTGTGACTGTACTACAACCAACCAGTACTACTACATGAAAACTTTGTCAGTTGACTGGCAATGGGCATAGCAGCCGCAAAAAATATGGCCCAGGCTTTGCAAAATGGTCACAGAATGGCGGTGAACATCCAAAAACAATACAAAATGGAGTCAAGGTGAAATCTTTAATACAATATTAAAATGAACCAATGATAAATAATAAATGAAAAGAATACTCCACACAAAATGATAATTCTTTTTATGTTACTTAAATGATAATTATTTTTATGTTACTTACCCTGTGTTGTTTCTAATAATGTCAATGTCAATTTGTTTTTATAGCACCTTTAAATAACCAAAGTGCTGTACAGCATAATAAAAGAATAAAAATATAAATTAAAAGCAAAAAAAAGTAAAATATCCTAAATGCACGCAAACAAAGCACATAAATTAATAGAAAGAGGGAGGGCTCAAAAACCCTCCCTTCTGCTCTCAGGCTCTTTTCCATTTTCGCCTCATCACTGCTCTTAGGATCCCCTACTTTCCTTTACGGGTACATTTGGTGGATCTACTTCTGCTTCTGCTGATAGTTATGGTTGCTGCACACCGCAATATACACTCTCTAGGGTACCCATTGGACCAGTGGCTGGACAGGTGAGCACTACTGGCTAAAATAGGACCCTTTCAACTAAATACTGTATATTGTGAGACAACTTTTAAAAACTATAAAGTAGGGCTGAAGGTAGAGTGTATCTTTTATATACTCAAGAATTAGCTAAAATATTCTGTTTGCTGAAAAAAACAGACAGGAGAAGTATATATAGAATAGTATTGTTTATTGGACTATTTTGTAAAAAGTATTTGAATAAGAAGATAAAAGAGCAGCTATAACCTGGTGCGTGATTACTGGCTATGTACCCCAATGGTTTAATATTTGAGTTTCTGGAATTCATTGTGCTATCAAGGAAGGAGTTTAAACCTATTATACAAAACAAAGCACCACAGTGGACAATAGGCCACAGTTATATACTAAAAACGTACCCATATTACTGATGGACCAAAGCCTCATAATATGCCTTCCTGTATCTTAATCTGAATTTTTAAAATTAGTATTAAAAATGAAATGCTAGTTTTCTCTGATGTTTGAGTGTTTTCTCCCATGCCACCTGTTTTAAGGTGTGTGCATATGTTTTGCACTAGTAATAGGCTGCAAAATAAAATGTTAGATATGCTTAGGAAACACCATCAGGGATCCAGATAGGCACAAAATATCACCACGAGCCAACAGCACCACTGTTGTTAACATCCTTTTCACTGCTCAGTTCAAAGGCTCTCTGGCCAGATGACAAGTGTCCATGTTTCCAATTCCACCAACCAAGTCCAGCTGTTTCCATGTTAGTACTATAAAGACCAATAAGCCACCAGAAGTGGGAGCTCAGTCAGGACCTGTGACTGAGGTAAACAGGTCTCCTAAACTCTTAAATCCACAAGTTCATAGAGACGCTGCCGCTAAATACTCGCAGGCAAATCCACAAGTTCATAGAGACGCTGCCGCTAAATACTCGCAGGCAAATCCACAAGTTCATAGAGACGCTGCCGCTAAATACTCGCAGGCAAATCCACAAGTTTATAGAGACGCTGTCGCTAAATATTCTCAGGCAGATCCACAAGTTCATAGAGACGCTGTCGCTAAATACTCGCAAGCAAATCCACAAGTTAATAGAGACGCTGCCGCTAAATACTCGCAGGCAATTCCACAAGTTCATAGTCACGCTGCCGCTAAATATGCGCAGGCAAATCCACAACTTAATACCGGGAATGCATGTTAAACATCTTAGATTCACAAGTACCGATATGGGTAGTGAACACTTCGATGAATGAAACCTGTTATCTTTACAACGGTTGACAAACACGGAATGTAACTTGAACACAACACGTCGTCCAAATATGAACCTGATTGAAAAAAATAATGATAATCGAATCCTTGATGACAGCAACACTCATAACAGTGACAAAACAATTACATTGTGTGAACGCTGGCCCCAGCACAGACAGACGGACGACATATTTTGCCCAACACACTGTTTATTTACAATTAATATTATGTACAGAAGTCACGTGCACTCACACAACCCCAGTGCTGCTGGCACTGAATCCCCCAAAAGTCCAGGGCCCAGAGTCACTGTGCCTTTCCTCTGGCCGCCTCCTGTCCTCTCTCCAGCTCCGTCTGCTTCCTCCCGACTTCCACCAAATGACTGGAGGGAGGCGGCCCCTTAAATAATGCCCCGGATGAGCCCCAGGTGTTTCTGGCCTCTTCTCCTTAGCCACGCCCCAGCGTGGCGGAAGTGTCGGCTGCTTTCCTGGCGGCTCTCCGGGCGCCACACAAAGTCTTCCCCCCGGCACTTCCTGGTGTGGCGGAAGTGCCGGGCTCCCGGGATAATTAGGCACCGGGGCGCCGCCTGGCGGTGGCCACGGGTCCCTACAGGGCTGGGCTTCCAAGCCCTGTACCCGAGGCCCCCTGCCTAACCAGGACGGACGCCCCACTCAGTCTGGAGGAGGCACACGCCCTCCTCCGGTCTTCCAAGGCGTCCCGGCCGGGCTCCATCCCCGGCCAAAGACCACACAGGGTAAACCGGCATCGGGGCGCCGCCCGGCGGTGTCCACGGGTCCCTACAGGGCTGGGCTTCCAAGCCCTGTACCCGTGGTCCCCTACACAACCAAGACGGACGCCCCCTCGCGGTCTGGAGGAGGCACGAGCCCTCCTCTCCTCCTCCTGGGCGTCCCGGCCGGGGACCACAGTGCCCCACCGCTAGCGAGGACACGTGGGTCCGAACGGCACAACCCGAAAGGGCAGCACGCCCCCAGCGAGGGTCCTACTATGTCCCCAGGGTCCAACACGGCACCCTGGGACATTTGTCTTCGGCACCCCCGCAAACGCGCCCCAGTGGTCTGCACCGCCTCGCCCCGCTGTCCCCCCCAGCTGGGTCACCATAGGCCTCCCGGCGTGGAGCTCTCCCGCAGAGCGGCCCGTTCCAGGAGGGCAGGTCCCTGTCGACGTCGGCCTCAGCGCTCGTCGGGGCTTCGGGCCTGTAGGAAAAGGAAACAGAGGGCCAGAAGCACAGCCAGGACACTCACCCCGAGCGCCCCGTCGGTCTCCGTACCGACCGTGCTCCTGCCCCCCTCCGACAGTCCCCAACTTGCCTGCTGAAGGCCTTCGCCGCCGGTTCCATGCCCATCCGCTCTTCGGCCGCAGCACCGCTCTTGCAGGCAGCTCGTCCAGCCGCCCAGGGAATCTCCTCTGTCCATCCAGAGGACGGCCCTTCTCCGGACGCGCGCACCCAGCGCCGCGTCCTCTCCTATCGGAGGAATCGGCATTCACCCTTCGATTCCTCCTTCTTCTCTTGGACGCGCTGACGGTCTGGGTCTGAGCACAGCAAAAGCTCAAATCCAGCCCCGTCTGCGTCTGAGACAGCTGCGGGCTTGAAGCGCAGGGCGCTAGGACCCAGGGCACTCAGCAGCCCCGATCCTACCAGCCCTTGCGTGTTCGATCTCCCAGCCTCGCTAGCTGTCTGCACCGCCGCATCCGCTGTTGGGAAGTTGCCTACTCGGAGCCGGTCATCCTGTAAACAGTCACGCCATGTTCGCTTAACCCCCACTTGCTTTACGGAACGGCAACACTCACCACTCCCGCCGTGTTCTGCCTGCCTCCGGTTCCAGCGCCGCGCCGTTCCTCCGTCTCACGCGGTGTCACTCCCGACGCGACCGCCTTCTCCATCAGCTGCTCACACTGAGCGACTAGAAAACGCAGCAACTCCTCAAATGACGACTCGATGGGCCGAAGGGACTCCTCCGAGACGCGCCGAGCCGCTGGTGGATAGAGAGAGACAGACGTCGGTGAGCTTACCTGCTGATCGGCTCCACGCGACGCCTGCCTCCTCTGGGCCACTCCCTCTGGCCCAATCGGGTTCTTCTCTGACACGAGACTGGCATTCCTTGGGCCCGCCTCTATCCAATCATCGGCGGGCACACAAGACACACTGGCCAATCCCGTGCCTGTCAGCGGGCGGGACCTCCGGCCCGCGGCCATCTTGCCTCCCCTGCTCCGAGTGCGTCCCTGCCTGTGGAAAATAAAGCACAACCGACCCCGGAGGGCCGATTATCGCAGGGCAGGGCACTCACCTCCCGGATCCCGTCATGCCGAGGCCCCTGCCTCGGTGTGGCCTTTTGCGTAGCGACGCCGGCCCGGCTGTCCGTCCCGACAGCGCGACTTTCAGAGCCCGCTGTGCTCCGGCGATGTCGGGTCCTCCTCCGCACCCGGGGAAAGCCATTCCGCTGTCCGGTGGCGGTTTCTGGCGAACGCTCCGCTGGTTAGTGCGGGCGCTCCGGGCCAGTGTGTGGGGTCCGCTGCTGCGCCGGGCCGTTCACAGAAATTTGTTGTTTTACTGCAGGTCCCTGCCTTGAACCAGGCGGAGTATCCTGCCGACTACGCCACTGTAAATGGCACCCGGGCACAGACAGGCAGACATCTTGTTTTGCACAAACCACCACACGTTTATTTACAATATTTACAAATTATGGTCACAAAGACCCCAGTCTATTTGGTCACTCAGACCCAGTTTAGTGCACAATACCCCAATAAACACTCAAAGTCCTGGCCACAATGCCTTTCTTCGGGCCGCCTCCACTCTCCACTGCTTCGTCCTCCTTCCACCCGACTCCAGCCTCGAATGAATGGAGACGGCCCCTTTTATAGATGACCCGGATGAGCACCTGGTGTTCCCGGCATTCCTTCTCTGACCACGCCCCAGCGTGGCGGAAGTGTCGGCTGTCCTCCCGGCTGCTCTCCGGGCGCCATCATAAATCTTCCCCCCAGCACTTCCTGGTGTGGCGGAAGTGCTGGGTTAACAGGTCCCCAAGGCATTGGGGCGCCTCCTGGCGGTGACCACGGGCCCCTACAGGGAAAGGCTTCCATGCCCTTGACCCGTGGCCCCCAAAGCAACCCGGAAGGCGAACCCCACGTGATCCAGGCCGGGCTCTGACCCTCTTCCGGTCCCTCCTGGCGTCCCGGCCGGGTCATGGCCCCTGGCATCCCTGACAATTGACAATCATGTTACGTTATTTTTAAAATCTTTCCTTTTCTTTTTCATAACTTCCTTAACACACTACTTCTCCGCTGCGAAGCGCGGGTATTTTGCTAGTATACAATAAAACAACTACAACTGGTGATGTAAAAGTTGTGGCGCTGTGACTAGGAATGCTGCTTAGATATTCTTGACCATACTTTGTTCTTCTCTCTTGTTAAATGAACCCTAGTCTGAAGAAGTCTATTAATTTTATAACATTTAAGATTTCTCACTTAAAGATTTATCAATGTTGTTTCTTGTATATAAACACAGGGAACTCCAGTTTCTGTATTACATCTTGCCTGAAGAAGGGGCCTGAATTGCCTCGAAAGTTTGCATATTGTAATCTTTTTAGTTAACCAATAAAAGGTGTCATTTTGTTTGACTTTTCACTACATTCATAATGGCTAACACGGTACAACACCCTAGTACCACATTCTTAGATATTCCAAATACTGTTGTTTCAGTTGTGAATGGGACAGTTGTGTTAAAGAGTCTCATTACTTTAAAAAGACCTGGATGCTCCATAAGGTTTTGGTCCCAGGGCAGAAACCCAACAAAGATATTTTTGTCTCCTGTTCATAGTAAGAAGTCAAGCAAAATTACACTTTTTATTAGCTAACTGAACAGACTGCCATATGCAAGCTTTCCAGGGAACGGAGGCCCCTTCTTCAGATAGATTGTAATAATATACAATTTGAACTGATGGAAAAGTTTGTGAATTCGATGAACAAGGAAAGTGAAGGATTTTGACATTTGAGATGGATGTGTCCACAAATAACTGATGCCAAGATTAAGGAAGGCATGTTTGCTGGGCCACAAATCAGACATGCCATCAATGACAAGTGATTTGAATATCTGCTAGTGGTGCCGGAGAAAATCACATGGAAGGCATTCAAGGATAATGTTGAGAATTTTCTTGGCAACTACTGGGCAACAGATTACATCCAACTTTTTGAAAATTTTCTTCAAGCATAAAAAACCATCGATTGTAACATTTTGCTAAATTTTCATTTTCTGCATTCAAATTTGAACTTCTTCCATGCTAATCTTGGTGAAGTCAGAGATGAACCTGGTGAAAGGTTTCAACAATGAAAAGGTGGTATCAGGACAAGTGGACTCTAGCAGTGCTGGATGACTGTTGTTAGACACCGACATAAGAAGTATCAGGTGCTGAGTACAAACAATAGCCAAAAGCAAAACATTTTTAGCTCAAGTGAGCTAATTCAATGTGTCAGCATCACTAACCAATAAAACATGCTAAATTCAAAAAAAGTGAATTTACTATTTCTCCAAATTCCTACATAATAAAGTCAATGTGTAATTAATTTGTGTTCAGTTTGAAGCTATCATAATCAGCAAAAAATTTTTAGGTAGCAAAAAATATGACAATATTTTCTTTCCAGTGTAACAATTACAGCTATCTAGTATGGCCTTTACATTCTAACTATGCAGCAGTCTTGAGGTGATGGTGCAGTATGGAGACAGATGTGTGTGTGTGCTATTGGTATCTTTTAATTATCTGAAATCCTACCACAACACACAGTTGATGACTCTAATTTGACACGGTGTCATATTTGAATGTGCCCTACAATGGACTGCTGTGATTTGCATGGCAGGTCAAGTTTTATGCCCTTGCCTAACAGGGATCAGAACAAGCTCCTCAGACTTAAAGGACTGATTCAGCGTTTCTTAACCTTTAAGTATTTGCGACCCGAGTTTTCATAACAGTTTTAATCCCCCCTAACATTTTTTTGAAATGTAGATGCTGTGGTCCCGCGAGGGGGCGTCCGTCCTGGTTATGTTGGGGGCCTCGGGTACAGGGCTTGGAAGCCCAGCCCTGTAGGGACCCGTGGCCACCACCAGGCAGCGCCCCGGTGCCGGAATATCCCGTGTGGGACCCGGCCGGGACGCCCAGGAGGACCGGAGGAGGGCTTGTGCCTCCTCCAGACCGTAAGGGGGCGTCCGTCCTGGTTATGTAGGGGGCCTCAGGTAAAGGGCTTGGAAGCCAAGCCCTGATGGACCCGTGGCCACCGCCCCAATGCCTGCATATCCCTGGAGCCCAGCACTTCCGTCACACCAGGAAGTGCTGGGGGGAAGACGACAGGGGACACCTGGCTTCCGGGTGCGCAGCCGGCACTTCCGCCACACTGAGGTGTGGCTAGGACTGATTGCCGGGAAGCAGCTGGAGCCCATCCAGGTTCCCATATAAGGGGCCGTCTCCCTCCAGTCAGTAGTGGATGTCGGGTGGAAGAGGACAGAGCTGGAGAGAGGATGGGAGGCGGCCAGGAGAGAGGCATTAGACTTGTGTGGCCTGGACATTTGGGGGAACGGTGCTGGAGGCACTGGGGGTGCACGTGAGCACAAATTTGTTAATATTATTGTTTAATAAACGGTGTGTGGTGGAACTATGTTGTCCGTCTGCCTGTGTCCGGGTCCCAGTTCACAATGCATATTTTATTATACCTACTTAACTTTTATCGACATTTATCTAACTCTATATTTATTGTTCTAGTATCAGAATGTAGTTTAAGTTAATTTGTTTTGTTTTCAACAGATTTCTTTTCATATTTTTGATTCTTGTTTTCTTTTTTTCACATCTTCGGGCCCCCCTTTTTTGTTACTTCGGGCCAACCCCACAGGTTGAGAACCACTGGATTGATTGATAGGTTATATATAACTCAAGGAAAGAACACATTCAGTTTCAAATATTATATACTATAAGATGCACTCAGAGAAAATCGATGTTCCGCAAAGTGACGATTATTTGAAATACTTTGCATCTTTCCATCCCCTTTTTTTTAATTGTTACTTGATTACATGTAAAGGATGAAATGCTGCATATCATTCTTAAACACATGAATTGTGTTTAAAGTTTGACTGCTTGATTTTCTAAATAAAAGGTACAAACAAAGGAAGTCACAAAAGTACAAAAAAATAGAAAGAAAAAGTAAAAACTGATGTGTCAGGAGCTAATTTTCACTACTACTGAATCTGCATACAAGTTGCAGTGGCTTAATAGCTTACCCACTGCTGCAGTATTAAAAATCATTTCCATCTTTCTCTGTCTCAAACTATGGTGGACCGTCACTACATTTGGCTGACAAGAAATGATTCAAAAGTCCACCAGCAGAAAGTGACCTTTCAAACCCTTCCCCAGGAATCATTTCAGCATCAGGAACAGACTCTAAAAGTCCTGGGTCCGTCTGCCATGAGCCCCAAATGACCTCCATGAACTCCATGTGGCCATAAACTCCAAGGTCACAATTAAACGAGCAGACACCATGTATCTGGCAGGGGGTACATGATCCCCGGGACGAGGTTAATTACAGATTGCAGCCTTTACTATACCAAAAATATACATAACGATATATATGAGATAAAGTATGATATCACTCTGTAGTGGTAGACAGTGACCTAAAAGGTAAAAAGAATCAATAACGCTAAAGGAAGATTATGCTTAGCTTTTGTTTTTAAATTGGCTTAACACTCACAATAATATAATACTTGAAGGACCCTGTACAGTCTGGTTTTTCCTGAAAGCAGTGCTTGTCTAACTTCGAAAAAGAGAGTGCGGGAAAACATTTTGTCATAGGCACAGGTAGGAAAGATGTCTTCCATCCGTAGGTGAGGTCTGGAGTTCTGCGCAGTTGTCCAAGATATTTTATGCTTTCCCTACAGATCGAAGGTCCCAAAAGATGAACATGCCACAATCAAACATGGAAACAATCTTTTTCTGGTCTAGCGTGAATAGCACACAAGCCCACCTACTGTCCTTTAATGGCCTGCCTGAGTTCAGGTTGTTTGCTTGGCAGTATCAGTTTGGGAAACCTTGAAATAGCTGACAGTGACCTTGGCGACCCAGGCCATAATATTGATCATTACCAAATAGGGCACATCAGCACATGAGCATGGTATAACGCTTGACTCATCTCATTTCCCGGTCTGGTTCACCCTGTCAGGTAGTTTATGTGACTATTCTTAATAAAATAATGTCTTTGTAGTAAACCTCGCAGATCACAGTGGCACACGTACAACATTTACCTACATTCCACCCTTTGACATTGTGACCTGGGGACTAGTCTTTGACAAGCTTGTCCACAAAGTAGGAAGTACTTGGTGCTCCCTACAGTGCAGAATGTTCATCAAGGAATTTTATATAGCGAACTGGAGTGTAGCTAGTTCTTGTTTTGTTTTTCTGGCAAGTATAAATAATTTTTTACAACAGCGGAAACAACTATAACTACAAATTATGAACACAATTGGATGGACAGTTACATTTACCAAACTGTGACACATGATAGATATATTCTGCATGTGGAGAACTGCCAGCTACCACAGAACTGTTTGGGGGACATCTCTTGGAATTCTGCCTGTCACCCATGACATACTTCTTACTTCAGCACCCACAGAATAATTAATTTTGGAACACTCGAACTTGATGCAGTATACTAACCCCTGTAAAGGAATTCTTTCTTTCCTACTGGTTTCATGTTGATATGTGAATGGCAGGGCCTTGCAACCTTATACTGCCTGACAAAATATTGTACTCTCAAAAGATCGTTTCAATATTTAGATTAACATAACATCCAGATATTTGCATACTTATTTGGATTAAATTACTAGCATAGCAAAATTGGCACATTGATACAGGGTAAGTCTGTCTGTTTCAATCATGTTTTGCATTTAGGAACCCTTTGTTCACCAGATATGCTAGCCCTTTTGCCCCACTTTTTATGTGCATCTTGTTATTCATTGGACATTGCAGCTCTTTTGTGGACACTGGACAACATTACACCTGGGCATAGATGCCGGATGTTTTGTTGTTTTATATAGATAAATATTATTTGCAAATATTGATTACAGAAAT
Source organism: Polypterus senegalus (assembly GCF_016835505.1). Classification (NCBI taxonomy): domain Eukaryota; kingdom Metazoa; phylum Chordata; class Cladistia; order Polypteriformes; family Polypteridae; genus Polypterus; species Polypterus senegalus. The sequence continues at coordinate 36,807,401 of NC_053168.1, read as the reverse complement.
GTCTGCAAGCATGAGAGGCACTGAAAAGAAAATCAGCTCTTACATTTGACTGTCATCAGTAATACTGTAGAAAATATGATGGTAGCAACATATGTATCCAAATCTTCCTTCTACAAAAATTATTGCTATTTATTAAAATCTTTACATGACTTAATTTTAAAATGACAATGCTAATTCTGTTTATTTACTGTAAAAGATAATATAATATTACATTTTGGTCATTGTGAATGACTCCATCTTCTCACAACCATGATATTAGGTTTGTAATAAACCTTGCAACTTGGACACATCATCAGAGATGAACATGGGGTTTCAGGTCTTTGATCATCAGACAATCTCACCCAGGTGGCACAGCAGGGGATGTTCAAGCCCCTACTGGCGCTTTTCCACTGCATAGTACGGCACAGCACGGTTCAGTACAGCTCACCTTGGTTCAGCTCAGTTCGGCTCGGTTTGTGTTTCGACTGCAGTTTAGTACCGCTTTAGAGTGGGCGGGATTATTCACGTGTCGTTATAGTTGCGCCACGTCGCCCCATCCAGCTCTCGCTGGATCCGCTCCTCGGCTGTACTTCTGTACTTCCTCAATAGACCACGAAACAGCCATTTTTGGTTAAAACAAAATGGTGCGTCCGAACCTTTGCTGGCTGTGCTAAAATCTAGCGGGTCTGTTGTGTCTCGTGTCGCAAGTTCAGTGACGCAGTAATGACGATTTTCTCCGGCCAATCAGTGGCCAGCAGAGTTTACACGGACGCTTTGGTAACGGTTCGGCACGCTTGGAACCTCGGCTGAGGTGGTACTAAAAAAAGGACCAGGTACCAGGTACTGTTCCCAGTGGAAAACCCCCCAAAAGTGAGCTGAACTGAACCGTGTCGTACCGTACTATGCAGTGAAAAAGCGCCATACTTCTTTCCAAGTAGCATGCTTCACAAAGGTTCATTCCTCCTAATCCAAAGCCACCAAGAAGACTTCCAAAACTATTAGAATCTTTTTGATGGCTCTTCTACTGTGAAGTTCAGTGAAGAGACATACCTGTGTAAAATCTGCAGCCTACTTCTATAGGCTGACACCATGCCTTCCATCCCTTGCTCTGACACTCTGGCACCAGTCCTTCATACCTGGCACACTTCCTTTCATGTGCTTTTTCAATCCGGCATTCCTTTGGACTGTTAGCTCCAGCAAAACTATCTGCTCAGTTGATTGAGATATAAGGACCAAACCTGGCTTATACATGGTTGCCACAATGGTATTGGAGAAATCCAACTGTCTGACTACAGCATCCTGGAACTGCCAGTCTTGTGCTGTTGTCAGCAGGTGTCTTGATGCCCTAGGCTGGTGATGTGGCTTCTCTCTAGCTTCAACAAAATCAATAGCCTGCTAAGCTGGCTATTGTTACTTAATTTGGATTCTTCTGCAAATGGCATCTGCCACTGCCCTTAGAACTTGGTTATGATGTAAACAATACCTCCCCTCTACCAATGCCTGTGGGCAGCAGCTAAAGGAATGTTCCAGGGACCCTCTTTTATGGCAGAGTGGGCATATTGGTGAAACTGTCAGACTCCAGCAAATGAGGTTTGAATGGCTAGGCTGGATTTTAAACAATGACTGAATAAGGAACTTAATTAACCTGGTTCAGAAAATGATTAGATGTAAAAATGCACATCCAAGGCATAACTACCTTCATCTCAGTCTGGGCCGGTTCTAGACAGGCATATATGAGGGGGCAGACAGAAATGTGAAGGGGGCACATGGTGGCGACGGAGGCGGAAAAGGGGTGGGGTGGTGGTGGTGGTGGGGGTGCTCTGGATTACTGTTTTTGTCATGTCATTGGACTGCACTTTGTCAGGCCTCTACCCTAAGACCTGTCCAACTTGGGTGTCCCACCTGAAGGCTAAGCTTCTGCTGGTGTAGCTCTTAGGGTCACTGAGGCACGCAAACCCCCTGACCACAATAAGGTGGCAATCCCTCAGGAGGAAAACTGAAAAATAAAACAGCAAAAAATAAAATAAAATATTCCTCATCAGATTATAACAACTAAAAACATAACATTTACCTTAATTGGATGGCCTAATTCTCAAATATATTTGCAAAATAAGGTAAGAATAAAATAAGACCTCTCAATATAACCAATATTTACAAAACTAAAATGGGTTGACATAGTAATTAAAAAAAAAATTCATCATGTCTTTTCCTACAATTCTCAAACTAATTTGTAGAACACAACAGATTTAGAAGAGAACATTTGAACTTTTTCTTGTTTTAAGCTTGTTTGTTTTGTAAGCACTGAACTCTCTGTTTGTAACTGAACAGCTCCGCTCTCCTTTCTCCTCAATCCACTCTACAACAACAGTCTCCTGTTTCCCTTTGCAAACACTCTTCCAAATTCATCATATCCAAGTTATTTGTTATGGACTTCTCATGGGCCAAGATCACCAAATTCCTCTTTCTTTTATGTAACATGGTGTGACGATAGGGGGTTAGGACCCGTGACAAAGTGGAGAAGGAAGTCTCACACGATGCTGAAGACACACCAATTACCAGGGCTGTTACATACAATTTATGCAACTCAGGAAAGGCTTCCTTGTACTCCTGCAGGAGTTTACACACAGTGGACAGGTCTGTTTCCTTTGAACATTTTTGAGCAGCATCTGTTTTGCCACAAGAACTTCATTTTCAGACTTACAACATCTGCTACAGTGCCAGCCATCACAGCCAGAGGGTGCAACAGGGTGGGATCTAGAAATGCTAGATTTGGGTGCAAGACTAGATATGGCTCTCATCAGGTCAATATTCTTGTGTGAAAATCTAGTTTCCATTTCTGAAATGGCCCTGTCAAGGATGTTGAGCAGGGATCTTTTCAGAGACTGATGGGGGGAAATGGTAGGGTCACCAGAGTCTGTATGGCCCAAAGTTGAGAGCACAACACTTTGACCCAGGTGTTTGCTCATTGTTCTCCTTCTCTTTGTTGGATGTGACTCATCCTCAGCAGGAGATGACACTCCCAACAGTCATCCTCACGGATGTTTTAAGGAGTCCAGTGCTGCACTAACAACCTCAGAAGCACTGCACAGATCAACTGACTGAGACTGTAGAATAGCATTTGCTGGTTTCAAGACACCAAGCACCCGCACTGGGAACTTTCCAATCTCAAAGAAGTGATGCCTCTTAATTTGGCATAGCAGGCCTGATGCCTCGGTGCACAGGTCAACTGCAGCATCATCATCCTCTGTCATCTCAGAGGATACTAAGGATTTGTTCTTGATTGTCCACAGTGCACCTTGTCACCTCATAGTGGCTTGTCCATCTGATCTCAAGCAGCCTTTTTAGACAAGGTGCATCATGTTTATTGAGCACATAGTGGTGGTGAAAAAGTTGTAGAGTGAACTAGATAGGCTAAAAATCTTTTTGCACATGGGTCACTCTGCATGGCATGCACAAGCACTAAGTGCAGTTGGTGGTTGTAGCAGTGGATGTATGGGACATATCTGTCAAGCTCTTTTGGAGCAGAGCTTGTACCCACCTCTAACCCCACTCATCACAGAAGCCCATCATAACACTGGCTAAGTATACTGTCAGCACTGTAGCCAGCATCAGAAAGGTGTAACAGGATCTCAGAGGTGATGTACTCTGCATCAAGTTGTTGCAAGTCAAGCAACCCAATAAGATGCTCCTCTGGCATGGAATTTCTGACAAACCGTATTATCACAGACACATTTTCCACATTGCACCTATCCCTGGTCCCATCACTTTTGAGGCAAAACCCTGCGGAATCAGCACTTTCATATTTTTCCTGACCTCTCCAAGCACCATGTCAGCCAGTGTTTGGATAATTTCATTTTGGATATCCTTAGATGTGTATTTTGCATTTTTGGGATACCCTTAGCAATGCTTGCTAGCTTCTCATCCTTCTCTAAGGTATATTCCATCAGTTTTAGAAAAATACCTGAAGCAATGTCATCATCATTACCCACTGCATCATGTCTCAAGGTTTCTGCAGTCCCACGGAGCCCCAACTCATTTACACAGAGAAACCTTATAGCACTACCAATACTCTTGACATAGTAATGTTTTTTCAAGTTGTGTTTTACCAACCAACATTGAATCCACAGTCCCCTGTGGCCTCTCTGCTTTATGCTCAGTCCAGATGGTTGAAGCATGCACATGGTTGTGGCTGGACACATGCCTCTGTAGCCCCTTGTCTCGATCAAGTGCTGCTTTCCAGTTGTTAAAACCAGTTAAGGTAAAACTACATCCCTCTCATTAACAGTGCTGCCATATTTCGACAGGGGAAACAGAAGCATGCATCCCGCACAACAGAGTACTCCAGCCATGGTCGTGTGCGGTACCAGGCAGGATTGAATGATCTTAATGTTGTACCACCAAATACACGTTTGGGGTAACTACCCAGTATTGGCTGGGATGGTGTATTGCCATTTAAGTCACTGGGTAGCTGAGTGGGTTGCTTTGGGGCAGCAATTGTTGGCAGAGGTACAGGAGAAGCAGTGCCTGTTGATGCCACAGGAGTAGACATGCTAGCTGCTGTCTCTGATGTACCAGCAGCAGCATCATTGCTACTGCTATTGGTACAGGCAGGAGCAGCCACACTTTTAAAAGCTTGGAAAAAAGGATGCATCTCACAGCATTAACTTTCCCTTTGTGAGCTGCTGGAAGCTGGGGAGGAAAGTGAATAATCTTTACTAAAATCGCTGGGATTACATCAGTATATGAAACGAGAAAACTGTTGAGTGCAGAGTTGAAAGCTGGGGTGGGGCTTTGTGTCAGGGTCTGACAGACAGACACAGGTCATCCAGTCGGCTCTATGTAGCAGACAGGCTCAGAGTGGTGCTTGTGGGATCGAGAAAGAAACACTTCTCTACCAGACTGAAATTGTGAGAAGAACACTGGACTAGTCCCCCATTGACTGTACAAATATAGATGTATTTTTTAGTTGTTGTTAATTATCTCACGAGTCGCTATGATTGATGACAGAGATTTGCTGCTTCCTCAAAGCCTCCGCCGTTGCGCAGCTCATTTTGCTCTGCCCTGCCTACTGAGAAACCTGACACCGGGTCATTTGCATACTAACAGTGATTGGATGTTTAGCTGGGGGGAGGGTGAGTGGGGGATCTCTGCCGAGTTCTGTGTGAGCCTGCAGACAAAAAAAGCACGGAGGGTATGGCGTTATTTCAGTGCCACTATTCTGAGCGCACGTAAAAAAATATTGCAAGTGCAAGTGTTGCATTTTGAGGAGAAATTTATTTTGAGCGTACAAAAGCTGAATTTGAGTGAACAAAATTCATTGCTGCGTGCAAAAAATGTATTTCAGTGTTTGCGCTTATCCATACACACACACACAATAGCACCCCTCTCGCTCAGTTTTTCATTTTCGCTTGCTGCAATGTGTTCTAACTCACAACATTCTCTGCTGCAAGCGCTCAACTCTCTGTACACCGTTATAAGTGTGCCACAAAACCAACCAATCACAGACTTGGTTTCAAAAATTCTGATTGGCTCTTACGGTCTCCAATCAGCTCGCTAGCTGCTGCATTCCGGAAACAGTCCGAAATGTAGCTAAATCCAGCTAAACTCAATTAAACCCCAATTTTAAAATAAAATAATTAAAGATATTATCCGCAAATTGGGGTTTTAATTGGGGAATAATCCGGACAAAGAGCTAACAAGAGGTGAAACCTATCATCTCATTTGTGCCTTTTCCAGTGGATTTTTCAGCTACTGTAGTAAATCTTGTCCATATTCAGTTTGTGGCAATCTATTATTTTCTTTCTAAACCTCTAAAAGTTTGATTTAAGGGGGCAGGACGTTTATTTAAAGGGGCATTGCCCCCTTTTGCCCCAGTGTAGAGCCGGCCCTGATCTCAGTAATCTTTGTTATCAAATTCATGTTCCCTGTGTTCCACTGAAACTCAAGCATTTATTGTAATTCTACTATTGCTTCTGACAGTACTGCAACAACTGGACTTTTATTCACAACTATATTAATTTCCTATGCAATTTATATATAAAAACAAGCCACAAACATCTGTTTAATGATTTGATTTTATGTATGTTATGTATTATATTTTAGTATACAGTATGTTATATTATACAATGTTTAATTAAAATATTTTTTGATCAAGTCTTTGTCTTTTATTACCACATTTACTCTTTTGCACAATCTATCAAAAGCATTTTGGGCTGCATTTTAATTTATGAAAAGTGCTGTATAAATAGTTATTATTATTAAAGCATTTGTTAATTTCTATTCTGCTGCAAAATGAATTCATATTTACCCTTCTTATAATCATACAATGTTCATATTTTATTTATTTCTAGAACTCAATGTTATAATGATCTTACCCTCTATGGTATTACAAGAATGCTCAGGCTGAGTAATTCTGCATTGTTGTGGTTATATTTTTGTTAACGAAATAAACAAAAATAAGATTTCCGCTTGTTCCATTTAGTGCAATAGCCAAGTTAAATCTGACCCTAAACCCTACACCTTAGGAAGGCAATCAGCTGGGTTGTTAATTTACTTAACTCCCCTGATGCTCAACTGAAAGTTTTAAACATACCCAGTTATTCATAAAACAGGCTAATGTTATGTCAATACTTTTCCTACAAAAACCTTAGATACAAAGGATTCAGAAAGTATTCAGACTGATTAACTTTCAGCACAGTTTACTGTGTTATAGATTTTATTTTAAACAGATAAATATGCCTTTTTTGCCCATTAATCTATGCTCGATAATCCATAATGACAAATCAAAACACATTTTCAGAAAATGTATTCAACTCTATTAGAAATTAAAAACTGAAATCCCTCATTAATGTATGTATCATTATGATAGTAGAGAGTTCCCAAGCCTACATTTATGAAAAATTCCAAAATTGCCCACTAGAAGGAGAAAACTGTCAAACCCAGTTAATAATATTGGCAAATATGGTTTCTTTATTAAAAAAAATATTTATTTTTCACAAAAATGCTATGAATAAAAAGTAAGTGCAGTGGAGCACAAAAGACAAAAAGGAGATGTCTAAAACACAAGGCAATCTAAGCGAACAAAATCCCAACACAGAATCCAGAAAGTGAAGCCACAAACACGCCATGAAATCAAAAATAAATCACAAAAAGCACAAGAAAATCTCAAAGAAACACTTACCAACTCCCAAGTGCATTTGAATGAGCCACAAGGGACTGTAGGCTGCCTCTGCCTTTATAGGGCTGAGGGCAGTCCTTTGTGGTGATGGGCTGGTGGCTCTGCCTCTTAGGGATCCACCCACAAAACACATGGCACATAACACAAGATACATAAACACAAATAAACTAAAGAGTCAATCTACTATATAATGAAACTCTAAGATCTGTGTGTGTATCCTGTCCCTTAGAGCACTATGATTGGTCAGTATGGCTTTGGTGACACAATCAAAAGAGCAAAATCAAGTGTTACATACATGAGGATGAGACACAACATAGGAGGCATGGTGAAAGAGTTGCCTTCAAAGACCGGTTGTTTAAAAGTGGACAGGAGGCAAGAGTCAGGTCAGGTCAGGTTGGAGAGCATGCAATAGTAAAGCGTGTTGCCAGACCCACCACACAACAAAACAGCTTAGGATCCCAGTTGGCGCACCCCCCAGACAGATACGGGGTCCACTCCTACCCTCTGGAAATAACTATCTATCTGCCGCAGCCAGGTGTTACATGGGCGTCCCGTGGACTGTTCCAGCCACTCGGGTTCTCAGCAATAAGGATTCTGTGAGACGGACCACCCTTGGTGAATCATGCTACATGTGGTTGTAGTGCCATAACTTATGCTCCCTCATAATGCAGGTAATGTGCATCATTTTGACTCTGTAAGCAACTGCTTGTTTGACACAAGGTCAAACCAGCACTACCCAAGGATAATCCAAAGTGACACAGAACCAAAGGAGTCCAGTCCAGTCTCAGGTCACTGGATAGCATCCATGTCTCATAACCATATACCAAAACATGAAGCACCAGGACTCTGAAGTCTTGGACCTTTGTCCTTTTGCAAAGATATTGAGAGTGCCACAAACCCCTTTTCAGTGACCTCATGACCCCCCACGCTCTCTCAATCTATTTGATGACTTCATGGGAAAAGTCACCAGAGACGTGAATGTTGCTACCGAGGTAAGTAAACGTTTGACATGGCCGACTCTCACTCATCACAGAGATCAAGAGATCATTAAAGACCTGGATCTTGGTTTTTATCCAGGGCACTTGCAAGCCCAGACCCTCTGACTCCTCACTTAGTCTCTTGAGAACCCCGATCAGAGTCTCCATTGACTCCACAAAGATCACAGCATCGTCTGTAAAGTCAAGATCACTGAATCTTTCTTCACCAACAGACGCCCCACAGCTGCTGGACCCCATGACCCTGCCCAAATTACTAAATACAGAATAATACACATACAAACTGTCACGCATGTGCTTTGGAAAATCTCCTTATGGGCTCTGTCGAGGTACGTAACAGGATGTGAGGGGGTGCTATCACTAACATTGTCCTTATCTCCCTGCAGCACAAAGAAAAACGCTAAGTGAGGGCACCTAGCTAGCCCTGCCCCTTCTAGTTCCCCGGCCATAAAAACCCTGGCTGGAGCTCCTGCACAAACTGACCTTAATCCACAGCTAGAGCCGAGCCTTATAATTTGTTGTTGGAAGCCTGACCACAAGGGCAATAATGCCTGTGAACAAATCAGCTCTGGTACAGACAGACTCACAAGTCCCCAAAGCACACACTGTTTATTTTTCTTCTTATTTCCAGCTCCACATACAATGCCCACAATGCTCTCACAAATAATATTCAGTCCTTTTCTCTTTCTCTATTCTTCTCTTCCGCCACCTCCACTCCTCCCGCACAAACTCTGTCCTCTGCCTCCTGACATCTTCCAGCATTACTTCCGGGTGTGGTGGAAGTGCTGCTTGGGAACTCAGATCTTCTTCTGGCAGCATTTCCGGGTGTGGTGGAAGTGCTGCAGACGAAGGCTGTGAAGCTGTCTAAGGTCCCCCTGTCAGTGGCCATGGGCTCCAGCAGGGTTGAACTTCCAAGCTTCAAGCCCATGGCCCTGATGCCATTTAGGGGGGCTGTCCTCTAGTGTTCCGGGGGAGGTACTACTGTTGACATGTTCTCTCCCCCGGTCCTCTCATCAGAAAGACGTCCTGACTGGGCAAGGCCCCCAGCCACATTGCCTCTCCATCAGCTGAGGCTTGTAGGGCGAAGCGGCCCGTCATGCGAGGGCTGTCTCTCGAGAAGGAGCGCCAATAAAGCCCAGTCCATGGTTCTGCCCAGAAAAACAAATGCAAGAAGCTCTGTTTGTAATCTAATCTAACAGTTCATGCTAGCAGGCTTAATTAACACTCTGTTTTACAGGTATAGCTAAGAAAGTTCTATTTCATGTTAACTTACAGGAGGTAAAAGACTATATCATAATCTAAGTAACTATGAAAAACTGACATTCTATTGAAATTAAACAGACACTTAAGTGGATTTAACATTAACATTAACTTTCTAAGATTGACTTTAACACTACCTGTCTATTCATTAGATAGCACCTTTCCTATCTATCTATCTATCTATCTATCTATCTATCTATCTATCTATCTATCTATCTATCTATCTATCTATCTTTCTAAAAGGGTCAACATTTAAAAAAATAACATTTGCTTTCTTATCTTAACCCACTATACATAAATACCTGGGCAGTGCCAGGTATCTCAGCCAGTACTTTATATGCAGGAAAAATAAAAAAAATAAAAAATAAAATGAAGATAAAGTGCATTTGCTGATATTCAGTCTCTAGTAACTGACTAGTGTCCCACCCAGTTTTGGTTCCTGATGCTGTCAGAAAAGGCCCCAATTCTACAACCATATGGTTTAAGATACAGGATGTGTGGACATATATGTCCAAGGCAACATATAAGTCATATGTCATGAACTGAAACATTTAAGAAGTTTGTAACACTATATACACCAAATTAGTTGTAGATGGAGATATGGTACAGTATATTCTGTGTTTGAAAACCACCAAGAACTAGATGGGATGTGAAAAATGTTGATAGTGTTCCCATTAGAACATGAGAACATTAGGAAACTGTGACAAGAACAGGCCATTTAGCACAATATGCTCATCCAATCTATTCACCAAGATTGTCCAGAGTAACATCAAGTAGAGATCTGAAGATCCGTAAAGTCTTGCTCTCCACCACAATACGTAGTAATTTATTCCATGTGCCTCTTATTCTTTGCTTGAAGAAAAACTTTCTAACATTTGTACAATGTCTGCCCTTAACAAGTTTCTAACTGTAGTTTCCATGTTCTTGCTGCAAAATGTATTTTAAAGTAATGACTGGAATCAATTCTAGTAATTCCTTTCATAATTTTAAAAACCTCAGTCATTTCCCCTTTTAATCTCCATTTGCTTAAACTGACAAGATTCAACTCCTTCAATCTCTCCTCATAGCTCATACCTCTTACTGCTGTAATCACCCCAGTTGTTCTACCGAGGACTTTCTCTACCACTGTCTTTTTGTGTAATATGGAAACCAAAACTACATTTATAAAACTGGTCTAACCTCCCTTGACTTGTACTCTACACATTGTGATGTATGACCTAACATCTTGCAATTCCTCTTGAACGCTCCTGTCCACTGTCTGGATGTAGGTAGTGATGGATCCTCTATGAATTTCAGGTCCTTCTCATTAAGTGTGCTTTCAAGTTTCAAACCTCCCATTCTGTATTCAAATCTAACATTTTATTTTGTACGTGTAATATTTTACACTTACTTATATTAAATTTCACTTGCCACAAATCTGTCCAAGCTTGTATGCTGTCTAAGTCCCTTAGTAACCATTTAACTAATTCTACATTATCTGCCCTTCCATCTAGTTTGGTATCCTCTGCAAACGTAACCAGCTTTTTGATTATGTTCATGTCCAGATCATTTATGTATATGAAAAAGAGAAGCAGCAACAGCACTGATTTCTGAGAAACACTACTAACCTAATTCTGAAATATTTCCCCTCATCATAACCCACTGGTTCCTAAGTATGAACAATTTTCTGCCCACTTATAGATAACACCCTGAATTCCCCCTTCTTTTAGGTTGATCACTAACCTTGTACCATCACCCACTGCTTCCTGTGTTTAAGCCAATTCTGCGCCCATCTATACTCTACACCCTGAACTCCCACTTCATTTAGTTTGGTGTCCAACCTCTCATGTGGAAGCTCATCAAAAGCCTTCTGGAAGTTAAGATAAATAATATCATATGCCCCTCTCTATTCATATTCTTTTATTGCTTCCATCCATCCATTATCCAACCCGCTATAATCCTAACTACAAGGTCACAGGGTCTGCTGGAGCCAATCCCAGCCAACACAGGACGCAAGGCAGGAAACAAACCCTGGGCAGGGTGCCAGCCCACCGCTGTCTTTTATTGCTTCCGCTCAGAATTCCAGCATATTAATGAAATATGAATATTAATATATTAATGAAACACCATCTTCCTCATCTGAACCCATGTTAACTATTTGCGTACATCATTAACTAACTGGATTTCTGTGGCAGAAGGTATATAGCTAACGCCATTATGAAAAAAGTCAGGATTCAGTTTATTCCCATTTTTGTCGAATTTATGTCTTTTTGACAATTATTATAACAAATGGTTTCCTAAAAATAATTATTCTGAACTAATGTATACATAAGTTTGAAGGAATTCAAAATCCATTCGGACAAAGCACAAAGCAGGCAAGGCGCAGCCCTAAAAGGAACGCCAGTTCTCCGTCAAAGCTTCCTCGTGCACACATCCACACTTATTTAAAGATAAACAGGTAAAAATATAATCCAGTTCTGGTCGCTGAGTGTTGGGGCATAACCCCAAATCCATCGCAATTCGCATTAGCACTTGCAAGTACTGTAATGATTTCACTACACTGCACATGTGACAGCAATGACTCTACACACCTATTACAGTATATCTACAGTCATACCAGTCCGAATACGAATTACAGATTTTTGTATTACCTATCTGTAAAATGTAAGTTTGAATCCTAGGAGTAGACTTGTAGTAGTTTTACAGACCCCAAACCTTCTGTTTCGGATGGATGTGTCCAGAATTGTACAATATAAAACTAAATGAACGCCTTTAGCGGCTGAAGAAAAGTTGGGCGCAGTGCCCGTTGCAAAGCGCGTGAGACGCAGAGAAGCGCACTGAAGGTGACTCGAGGGGCGGGGAGATAGACAGAGAGACAGAGAGAGAGAGAGAGAGAGAGAGAGAGAGAGAGAGAGAGAGAGATAGAGATAGAGATGGGCAGCAAAGGTGACGGCGAACAGGTCAAAAGCGTCAGCTCGGAGGTGACTCGGCAAAACACGTCCGAGACGTGGAAGCTGGTGTGCCACCGTCAAGTGTCTGACGTAACTCCTTTAGTACGGCTCCAAGTTTCTGGAGAGGATGTAAGTGGTGTCCAACAAAGTGGAGCGCCTCACCATCAAAGCAGAAATGCCCTAACCTACCTGGGCAGCTACTGCATCGGGGAACTGGAAGAGAGTTGTGAAGACGATTCTCCACACCGTGCCATGCAAGAGGCGGCAGGGGTGCAGCTGAAGGCGATGCATATAACGGACCAAGAGCAGCGGGGAGAAGAGCCAAACTGCGGCGTGGAGGGAGCACAGGACAGAGGACGGAGTTTGATGTCAAACTTGGGGCACAGGACGCGGAGTGTAAACCGGCGTCTCCCTGAGGCCGAAGGCTTGCGGGTAACGAAGGATGACAACCCGGTACCGTTTTAAGTATTGCACCTGCACGCGTCTGTTCTTTTTTGTGCCTGGTTTACTTTTTTGAGTGTTAGAGCACAGGCTTCTGTACTCGTGGGATGTAAGCTATAAAGGATGTCACTTTACCAATTTATTTATTAAACAAATATTTTTTTATTAAATGCTTTGCATATTCCAAAAATATATAACATAGACATTCTTACATTTTTATATAAAGACTGAAAAAGTATAAGAGTCAATACCAAACATATTTAAAACAAATGAAGCTGAAATCCTTAACAGAACAATAGCCTTGTTTTAACTTTTTTGTTTTGTCGAGATTGCTAACTTATAAATGTAATTTTTTAATTCAGTAAATCAGTGCGTTTAGGTCACTTTATGGAAATGCTTAATGATTTAGTTTGCCAGCAGCCAATGTGCCCTGTGCAGGTCATTTCATCTTTTTCTTAAATATCGTGCAGCGAGCGCCTTTCAAAACTAGATTACAGGATGCTGCATAAAATAACTCGGGCTACTTGAAATATAAGGCGTTCAGTTAATTATTTAAATGTCACCTGTCGTTGTATTTAATTATATACATTTTATTTTTTTTTCTGTTAGGTAGCTTACTATAGTTGAAACGTTTTAAACCAAAGTGTTATCCAAGATTTTTCTTGAGTCGGGATTATGCCTTTCATCCGGTAACATTACGCATAGTTTGGATATGTGTGCAAGTGCAATCGCCTATGAATTTGAATTAAAGCGGCGCAAACGAAATATTTGTACGTGAATGCATATGTTCTATGGCAAGATGTTGAGGTTAGGTAAAGTTACCACGTTGACATGAGGAGGTTACTATTACAGAGCAGAGAGTGTTATGTTAACACCTGACTGTGTATAATATAAAAGCAGTGTTCCCATACTGTACACAGAGGGTTTAATTTGCCTGGTAGCTTCTAGTTCTACACCTACAGTATATCAGATCTAAACAAAGTCATTAATGATGTTTAGTGGTCTCTATTACCTGCTGCTTTCCATACTTTTGAGCAGACTGCAAACTTTAAATTTATTGTATGTTGTCACCTGTTTTAAGTCTGTTGAGAAACAGAATTGTTTGAATCAGTTGCACACTTGTTGAGATCAGGGAGTGGATCAAGGTTATTATAGTTTTGCCTTTTTATATTAGTTTTTATTTCTATATTTTTTCTGACCTTTCTTGGAAATTCAGTTTAGTTTTAGTTTTCCTTCATTGTGTATTTTAGTTTTAGTTTAGTTTTTATTTCACAAATGTATTTCTATTTTATTTTTATATATATAAGTTTCAGTTTTAGTTTTATTAATTATGGTATGGAGCGCCTACGGAGTTACTTTTGTGTCACAATCAGACAGAACTGCACACTTAACAGATTTGGATACGAGTTTAATGTTAGTGGAAGCTTACTACACTGCCTAGTTTACTATCTGGTTTTGTTTTTGTCTAATAAAAACAAACATAATCAAAACTAGACATTGAATATGAACAATTTTACACAATTTTATAATTTTTTAAATATTTTCTCATGAAAATCACAAGGGCTTAGGAAGAACAGGACTCTTAGGCTTGAGTCAGTGTGCAGACCCCACCGAGCTGTATTGAGGGAAACAAAGAACAACAAGCATGTAGTGTCAAGGTTAGGGGTGGTAAGTCTTGAATAGCCCACCATAAGAACAGTAAACCCATAATGAGCAGAGCAGGAGCAGGTAATAGGAGTATGGACAGGCACAAAACAACAAAGACAGCGTCTGAGAGTAAGAAAACATATACATTATCTAAACCTGTTTATCTAGAGTAGGATTGCAGAACTTACAAGGGTTAAAGACTAACGGCAAGAATATTCATTCAAAAACTAAAACTAAAAATATTTTAGTAAATGATTATTTTATTTCAGTTTGCCTTTCCAGCTACTTTAATAGTTTTGTTTAGTTTTAGTTTTTAATTTTGGTTTTGTTAATTATTTTATTTCAGTTTACGAAAATGTTTTTTTAATAATAGTTTCAGTTTTGATTTTAGTTCTTGTTAACTATAATAACCTTGGAGTGGATTGGGCTCTACCAGCCCCGTCACCTTACCTAATAAAGTAAATTTAACAGCAAAAACAAAAGAAAAATGGGTTTAATTTGACGGAATCTGAGTTAATTTAACATGCTTCTTGATTTTCTAAACAAGCTTCTTCTAATATGCAAGGAACAGAACTGTGGGATTGTAGATTATAGCAGCAGGGCATACACAGCCGTCTGAGCAACCTTTTTAAAGTCCAAATAGAATCAGGACATTCACCTCAGAGGCCATGAGAAGAATTTGTGAACTCTCTCAAACTCTGAAAGATTAATACATGAGTGGTCCATAAAATACGATTGATTTTTTTAAGGAGTAATAATAAATAAGGAATGTTTGGGGGGATCGAACCAGTAGCTCACACACAATTGAAAGTTGTCACAATTTAATGTAATTGTTTAAATGTTCAAGGTCAACAGTGACTCTTAGATTTAGTAACTGATTAAGCGTTCTTTAATAGCAAGAATAACCTTCACCAAAAACTTCTTATAGTTGCCGAACAGGGGCCTCATTTATAAAGCTTGTTTATGTACAAAAAGAGGTTTGAAATGTGTGTATATAACTTTCCACGCAAATGTTGGGATAAACTGGGAAGTGACGACACCCTTGATCAAGTAGAGAAATGCAGCAAACCAGCAAAAGGCAACTAGCATGCATAATAATTCATATCACAAAGTCGTTATTATTATTATGAGCATTGATGTGACAAACATATTACACCTCAGACGTGTTGTATGTGATGTTCAGACTGCATTTTAGTTGCCCTTTAAATGGGGTCAATGCTGTGTATCTGCACCAGTGAACTTTTTTGGTTATTCGTCAGTTTATATTGACTATCTGTTGTCAATTCTCAGGTGACTGACTGACGCATGACGAATATCTCAGACATGTTCATCTCCATTTTGCCTGCTATGCTGGAAACCATTAACCCACAGACAAAGTGCTACATCCAGTTTTCGCATGGTGTGGGTGTGCATACATAAGACATAACATGTTTTTGCCAACAAAAAAGGCAATTTATACCTGTGTATGGTTCTCCTAACATATTCAGAGCAATTTAGTGCTCTCATATTGCAATAAGGGAACCTAATGAGAATGAAGTTACTTTTGTTAAGAGTGAGCAGTTTCATTGCATTAATGCACAAGTTATCTGTAATGCCAAGATGTGGCTGAGAAATGCTGTGTCTCCATGGTCTGGGTTAGCCTCTGATTAATTTATTTTGTGGCAAAGTAGTTTTGGCAGGTGGGAAGGTTCTGTTTGTGATGGCTGGCGTGTTGGTAAGGTAACTGGCTGAACCCTCAGTGCTTCATATGGTCTGTACTATTCATTGTAACAGCAATCACATCATTACATATGCCAGGTAATAATGGATAACTGCTCAGACGCTGGTGCCTTCTGCCTTTTTCGAAACCCCAGAACACAGAGGAAAGGCGCTATAATGCCATGCATAATCTTGTGTTCTTAGTTGTGGAGCACAGCCTGATACTCTTGAATGCAGGTGGGGTGGTCTTGATGCCTCAGGAAGTTCTGTGGCATTGTGATTGCATATGTATTAGGTTGATTAGCATGCTGCATAAAGTATATGGATATTTCAGGGCAGCGCGCGACATGAGTTCACATATGCATACTTACAAGATAATCTGATTTTTAAACTGTAGATTGCGTAGAAATGTGCGTATGTCAGGTTTTATAAATCAAAAAATTTTTGGCTTATGCATTTTCCTGTTTTTTAGTGTGCGCATGTTTTAACACTTGAATCCACGCAGAGTTTTATAAATGAGAACCCAGAGCTGGACATCGTTTATTAGGTGTTTTGTCCGATTCATATTTACAGAACTCTTTCATTTCATTTATAATTCCAAAATATCTTGCAATATGTTGCTTTAAGCATGTCAAAGCATTTCAGTTGGACTGAGGTCAAGACTCTGACTTTGCCATTTTCAAAATGTGGAATTGTTTTGATTAAAATACCCTGCTGCTGATTTATTTCCAATTTTCCCACCCACATATTATAGACAAACTGTTATTCTCCTCTGGAATTTCTTGATAAAACCAGGAATCTTTGGTTTTCTTAATGACAGCAAATTACCCAGGCCAAAATGGCAAAACAGCCCCTCACCACGATGCTCACTCCACTAGTCTTCACAGCAGAGAATAGGTTTCAGTGCTGATATGCAATGTCATGTTTTATTTAGACATAATATTGTGTATTTACCCAAGAGCTCGTCTGATCCTTCTATAGAATTATGTTGCATTATTGTTGTGATGTTTAGCAAACTTGAAAACTAAAAAGGGGCCTCAAAGGTTTTTCTTTTTTTTTGGAGAACTGTAGTTTCGTTCTTTTCAGGGCACTTCAAACCCATACCTGAATGGAACACTAATCTCTCCACGCAAATAAGCCCATTTTCTAGAGAGCTCCACACTTTTTCCATCCTTTTCCTTGAACATTGAAAAAATATACATCAAACCTTCCATCTTCCAAACTCGCTTATCTAGAGACTCATGGGGTAGCTGGAGCTTATTCAGGCAAGTGTTAAGTACAAAACTGAAATATCATCTGGATATGGGAAGAACATGCAAGCTGCAAGCAGGGAGCGCCCGGGACACAAACCCTGGTCTCCTTGCTGCGACTCAGTGGCTCTAACATTATGCCACCATATCGCCCCATTTAAACCATAAGTCTATTAAAATATGACAATGTATGCTGTTTTTGTTTAACCAGTTTTTTTCAAATGGTCAGTCTTTATCTGTTTATAATTAAGATTAAAATCGGAAAGATCTGATCACATTTCAGCAGCCATTTAAGAAGATACTCAGAAAATGCCTAAGGCAACATATTGTGTATATTGTAATCAAAAAGTTCTAATATGAAATTGAACAGATTTAGTATATTATACTACAAATGCCTAAAATACTCCAAAATACTCAATGATTACAAATATCTTTAGAAGAAGAAATATTTTTGAGAAACTCTACTGTTTCTGCAGTTATGATGCTTGTATATATTTTAATATTTCTGTGTGTGTGTATGTATATATATATATATATATATACTGTATATATATATATATACTGCTCAAAAAAATTAAAGGAACACTTTTTAATCAGAGTATAGTATCAAGTCAATGAAACTTATAGGATATTAATCTGGTCAGTTAAGTAGCAGAGGGGGCTGTTAATCAGTTTCTTTGGTGTTAATGGAATTAACAACAGATGCACTAGAGGGGCAACAATGAGATGACCCCCAAAACAGGAATGGTTTAACAGGTGGAGGCCACTGACATTTTTCCCTCCTCATCTTTTCTGACTGTTTCTTCACTAGTTTTGCATTTGGCTACAGTCAGTGTCACTAGTGGTAGCATGAGGCGATACCTGGACCCTACAGAGATTGCACAGGTAGTCCAACTTCTCCAGGATGGCACATCAATACGTGTCATTGCCAGAAGGTTTGCTGTGTCTCCCAGCACAGTCTCAAGGGCTTGGAGGAGATTCCAGGAGACAGGCAGTTACTCCAGGAGAGCTAGACAGGGCTGTAGAAGGTCCTTAACCCATCAGCAGGACTGGTATCTGCTCCTTTGGGCAAGGAGGAACAGGATGAGCACTGCCAGAACCCTACAAAATGACCTCCAGCAGGCCACTGGTGTGAATGTCTCTGAGAAAACAATCAGAAACAGACTTCATGAGGGTGGCCTGAGGGCCTGACACTGCCTGGCACCGTGGAGCTCAATTGTCATTTGCCATAGAATACCAGAATTGGCAGGTCCACCACTGGCACCCTGTGCTTTTCACAGTTAAGAGAAGGTTCACCCTGAGCACATGTGACAGACATGAAAGGATCTGGAGAAGCCGTGGAGAACGTTATACTGCCTGTAACATCATTCAGCATGACCGGTTTGGTGGTGGGTCAGTGATGGTCTGGGGTGTCATATCCATGGAGGGATGCACAGACCTCTACAGGCTAAACAACAGCACCTTGACTGCCATTAGGTATCAGGATGAAATCCTTGGACCCATTGTCAGACTCTGTGCTGGTACAATGGGTCTTGGGTTCCTCCTGGTGCACGACAATGCCCAGCCTCATGTGGTGAGAGTATGCAGGCAGTTCCTGGAGGATGAAGGAATTGATACCATTGACTGGCCTCCACGCTCACCTGACTTAAATCCAACAGAACACCTCTGGGACTTTATGTTTCGGTCCATACGACACCACCAGGTTACACCTCAGACTGTCCAGTAGCTCAATGATGCCCTGGTCCAGATCTGGGAGAAGATCCCCCGGGACACCATCCATCGTCTCATTAGGAGCATGCCATGATGTTGTCAGGAATGCATACAAGCACGTGGGGGCCATACAAACTACTGAGTACAATTTTGAGTTGTTGCAATGAAATTTCGGCAAAATGGACTAGCCTGCCGCATCATTTTTTCACTTTGATTTTTGGGTGTCTTTGAATTCAGTCCTCTGTAGGTTGATAATGTTCATTTCCATCAAACGATGTGGCATCCTTTCATTCCTAGCACATTACCCAGTCCATATCAGTATGGATATCCAGCAAGATTTTTTTCCCATTGAACTCTGATGTGTTGTCAAAGTGTTCCTTTAATTTTTTTGAGCAGTTTATATATTTATATAAAGTACTAACTGTGTAAGCCCATGCTGTAAAAAGCCCAGGGTCCTAGAAACTATTGAAATCGTCAGAAAAAAAACTGAAATATAGAGATGTCAGGTAATTGAAAGGGACTACTCTGGGCATCTCTATCCAAGGAGGATTCGTTTTGCCGACGTGCTCACATCGCTTGTGCATTAACGGCGGGAAGAAAAGTAAAAGGGATACCATTTTGCCAATGTTAGTGGTTAAGCGACTTTGTCTGACTTTGTCTTTCTTCGGTGGTTTCATTTTGCTGATGTGCTCGCCTCGCTTGTGTTATTAGCGGCTAAGTGAGTTTTCTGTTTCCTCGGAGGCGGAGCCCTTACCCCGACTCCACCTCTCACTTCCAGGCCGGACAGTCACACACAGTTCCACACTTAGACGTTTATATATACAGTGCATCCGGAACGTATTCACAGTGCATCACTTTTTCCACATTTTGTTATGTTACAGCCTTATTCCAAAATGGATTAAATTAATTTTTTTCCTCAGAATTCTACACACAACACCCCATAATGACAACGTGAAAAAAGTTTACTTGAGGTTTTTGCAAATTTATTAAAAATAAAAAAACTGAGAAATCACATGTACATAAGTATTCACAGCCTTTGCTCAATACTTTGTCGATGCACCTTTGTCAGCAATTACAGCCTCAAGTCTTTTTGAATATTATGCCATATTTTGTTTCTCATGGTCTGAGAGTCCTTCAGGTGCCTTTCGGCAAACTCCAGGCAGGCTGCCATGTGCCTTTTACTAAGGAGTGGCTTCCGTCTGGCCACTCTACCATACAGGCCTGATTGGTGGATCGCTGCAGAGATGGTTGTCCTTCTGGAAGGTTCTCCTCTCTCCACAGAGGACCTCTGGAGCTCTGACAGATTGACCATCGGGTTCTTGGTCACCTCCCTGACTAAGGCCCTTCACCCCCGATCGCTCAGTTTAGATGGCCGGCCAGCTCTAGGAAGAGTCCTGGTGGTTTCGAACTTCTTCCACTTACGGATGATGGAGGCCACTGTGCTCATTGGGACCTTCAAAGCAGCAGAAATTTTTGTGTAACCTTCCCCAGATTTGTGTCTAGAGACAATCCTGTCTCGGAGGTCAACAGACAATTCCTTTGACTTCATGCTTGGTTTGTGCTCTGACATGAACTGTCAACTGTGGGACCTTATATAGACAGGTGTGTGCCTATCCAAATCATGTCCAATTAACTGAATTTACCACAGGTGGACTCCAATGAAGCTGCAGAAACATCTCAAGGATGATCAGGGGAAACAGGATGCACCTGAGCTCAATTTTGAGCTTCATGGCAAAGGCTGTGAATACTTATGTACATGTGCTTTCTCAATTTTTTTACTTTTAATAAATTTGCAAATATCTCACCTAAACTTTTTTCATGTTGTCATTATGGGGTGTTGTGTGTAGAATTATGAGGAAAAAAATGAATTTAATCCATTTTGGAATAAGGCTGTAACATAAGAAAATGTGGAACAAGTGATGCGCTGTGAATACTTTCTGGATGCACTGTAAGATAATGCAAAGCTGGCTGATTCATTCACTCACTCACTCATCAACAAAAACACCTTTTCCCATTTAGTTAGAAAACTGAAATTTGTTAGGATTGTGCATTTATGTTAGTTGGTATTCGTTAAGAAAGGACATTTCACTATATCAATATTTACCCCCCCCCAATAGAAAAACTAAATGCTGTATGCTAAAATGCTTTACTTAACATAATTAAATGTTTGTGAGGTTATCGAAAATTAGCCAATCCATGTTTTTTTATTTGTCAATAATTACTACTGTTACACCAATGTATATGCCCAGTGCTGTGCTTTGAGGTGGCCTTATGCAAACGAAGAGCACAGAAGAAGTGCTTGATGGGTATGTGAATAGCAGCATTAGCGAATAGAGTGGATGGATAACTGTAAAGGATAAAAGAGTCATGATAATATTTGCCGTGTATTGTCAGGTATGAAATGGAACGAGAAAGTCTGGTGAGGCTCAAAGAAGTTGCAAACCGTAATGGTTAGCAAGTGTGCTATGAAGCTGCCAGTGAGGCTGCCAGCCGCTGTGGCTGCGAGTGTTGGCACTGCCTCACTTGAAGCATAGGTGAAGGAGAGAGAAGCAGAGGCAGAAGCGGTATCTTTGGATCTAACACAAGCTAGGACCAACAGCTTAAGTTAAACTTAAAGGGATCCCCACAAGTTACTCCATTGTAATATGCAGCACATCTAAGGGGTAACCCTGTATGTTTAGTAAGCCTTATAGTACAGACAGCTATTTTCTTCCACTTCAAGCACTACAGAAAACAACCTCAAAAAAAAGTTCATTGCATGGGCTGTCTAAATGTGCAGCCAGTAAACGTCATTGCTGTTTGTAATAAGTTAAAGTACAACACTATTTAGTATTTGCACTTCATTGTCTGCCTATGGCTATACCAAAAATAAACAAATACAAGCTTGAACATACAACTGATGAAAAACACTAAATACTTGTGTGAACAACATAAACAAGTGAAAAACATACATAATTATAATACTAATTGTACTGATTACCCATTTCAATTCAAAAGAATAGCTTCCTGTAAAATCGTGTTTTGAAATGACCACCAACAAAAGCAAGTCACTAGAAAAAACAGAAACTGATCTAATGCAGGAATACTTTAATCATTCCCAATTGTGTATAGCATGTTTAAGAGTAATCAGGTCAAGTGAGCTAATCCATCCATCCATTATCCAACCCGCTATATCCTAACTACAGGGTTACGGGGTGTTATTATTTAATATTTGACTGACATTTTTATCCAAGGCAACTTACAACATTTGGGAGATACAATTGACTGCATTTCTTTTGATGTTCCAATTGATGCACAGACAGGTGAAGTGGCTTCTCTTGGTCACTCTGTGCCAATAGCAGGACCTGAACCCACAACCTCAAGTTTTGGAGTAATAGGTCCAAAGCCTTAATCACTACACCACACTGTCTTCCAATAATATTAGCCCTTGGAAGCAAAAAAAAAAAAGTAAAAACCTACAAATATTGTATACAGAAAATTACTTAGTTACATAGAGTTCTGATACATTAACTGATGTATGATGTAACTGATGTTAACTAAAGTTAGCTGATGTTACAATAACTGAGGCCCATTTCCCGACTGGAGCTAAGCAACACAGCAGTATGTTTATAAGTTCGATTTTCATTGTGACCTTTCTTATGTAAATATCAAATAGAGCTTTGCTTATGTTATGATGCAGTATTATTTGTTGAGTTATTGATTTTTTTGAGCTTCAATAATTTCACTTACCAGTTTCTCTAATTTCCCTCCACCTTCTGAATGTCATATTTGTTGCTGCTCAAATGCTGTAGCTGCTTGCTCTTTTGCAAGATCATAAGGAGATAGAACCAATTCCTGGAGTTTAGGTACAAGATATCAATCAACACTGGACCATGTAAAAAATGAATTTACATAAACATTCTCAGCTCTTTATTTTTATCCTATTTACTTATTCATACAATTCTACCAGAAGAAGGTATCTTAAAAGGGTTATGTAGATTTGAGTCATTAAACATACTACCTAATTCAAAAGAGAAACATTTCACAATTTCCCCACAGATCTGATTACCTTGCCTAATGCGGTTATACTAATAAAATTCATTGGCACACTTCCACAATGGCAGCAAAGCATGAAGTATGAAGTATAAGGTCTGTGCTGATTTCACTTTTAATTGTGAATTTACTTATTTGGAGCTTTATCAGTAGTCTTCTTCTCTATAATTCAAATTTCAGTATGGAGTTGCACTGTGGCATAGAGGTAAAGTTGCAGGAGACAGGGCTTGAATAATGGCATTGTCATGGTTTGCATGAGGTTTGCACATTCTTCTTGTGTCTGCATGAATTTTTGTTTGTGTACTTCATTTTTCCTCCTACATAAGAAAAACATGCGGATTAGGTTGGTTAGCAAATCGTCATAGGTCTGCTGTAACTGAATACATCTGATAATGGACTGCTCCTCCCTATTTCTCCTTGGGATTAATAAAGTATCTATCTATCTATCTATCTATCTATCTATCTATCTATCTATCTATCTATCTATCTATCTATCTATCATATAGTGCCTTTCATATCTATCTATCTATCTATCTATCTATCTATCTATCTATCTATTATATAGTGCCTTTCATATCTATCTATCTATCTATCTATCTATCTATCTATCTATCTATCTATCTATCTATCTATCTATCATATAGTGCCTTTCATATCTATCTATCTATCTATCTATCTATCTATCTATCTATCTATCTATCTATCTATCTATCTATCTATTATATAGTGCCTTTCATATCTATCTATCTATCTATCTATCTATCTATCTATCTATCTATCTATCTATTAGGATTGAAGTTAGACTTGAGCCTAATGTCAGAATAAGGCATGGCTCCCAGACCTTGAAATGTAATTAGCAAGGATGAGCGACTTGATAGATTAATTTATTTACGAAGAAGATATGATTGTTGGGGCATTCTCTATGTGACAAAAGTTATGACCATTTGCTATGTAGGTAAAGTTGTTACTAAAGGTAGAACGTTATTATGATGACATGTTATACTAAAATGGTTTGTGGAAATTGTCAAGACTAAAGTTGAATGTTTTTGTTGCCTAAAATCTAAATTGTCTTGAAAACCTGTTTTGTTGTATTCTGCATTTTTACATGTCACAGTACATTTTATAACTTCATAAATCAACTCTGATATTACTGTGATAGGAAGAAGTATCTGTTTCCTTCCTGATTTCCTCTACCTATAAATGTTTGACACTAAATTTTGATTGATATTCAACCAAAGTCTAATATTAGATAAATATACCTGAATGAGCAAAAAACGTTTCTTCTATGTTATTTTTTGTTTGAAGAAAAGTATCCAACACCAAGTGGCACTGTGTGAGAAAGTTATTTCTCCCTTACACTAAATAACTTGTTGCATCATCTTTACCTGCAGTGACTGCAATCAGTATAATGAATATCAGTATTTCACATCGCAAAGAAGGAACTTTAGTTTACTCTTCCTTGCAGAACTGCTTTACTTTAGAAACAATGGTAGGTTTTTAAGGATGAATTGCCAGTTTCAGGTTCTGCCACAGCATCTGTATTGGGTATGGAGTAAACTTTGACCAGGACAGTCCAAAGTTAATTTTGCTTCTTTTTATCCACTCTGTTGTTGACTAGATTTGTCTTTTGCATCCTTGTCTTGCTACATGTCTTAACTATGATCCAACATTAGCTTATAGACAGGTGACTGAACGTTCTTTTTAGGGATTTTCTGATGTTGAATTTTCTTACAAACTTCATTGTTCCTTTAGTTATAAAAAGTCATCTAGGTCCTTAGGCAGCAAAGCGTCCCCACAGTTACACAAAACCCCTTTCCATATTTCACTATTGGCATGATTGTCTGTGAAATTATACTGTGGAATAATATTTTGCTTTACATTGAAAAAATAGAATCCATGTTGTCCAAAAAGTAGGGATGCTCTCATTAATCGGCCACCAATCGAAATCGGATGATTTTCATTAAAAAAAAGACTTGATCAGTAAAAAGGCAGATCACAAACGTCAATATATTCAGCCCCTGCGTCTCTAAGCTTTACGGTAGCTTATTTGTAGTGCTCTTTTATGCAAAGTGGTACGGTACTTGAGCCAGTGCACACGTTTTGTATTTTTTTTCTTTAACAGCAAATTTCCTGCAGTGTAAACAAAGAGCAGCAAGTGGAAACTTGTTTTATCAGTGAACAAAAGGTGGTGATTGGTATATTAGCCAATACGTTAAAAAAAATGAAATAATAAACTGAAGAAAAAAAAATCAGAAAAGTTGTCCTGTGCAACTAGCCAAACGGCAAGTAAAGCTGCTTTAAGGAATTCAGACCTTTTTTTTGTCCTTTAAATTAAAACGGACACCACTTGAGTTTGGACAGCAGGCTTTTTTCAAATGCAGCAACTGCCACCTTTAATTGGAAAAAGATAAGATAAAGACAAATTTGAAATCGCTTCTTAGTAAACAATAGATTTGTACTGTGTTCATTATTTGTTGCTGTGTGTTATACAACATATGTTTAAATAGATAGATAGATAGATAGATAGATAGATAGATAGATAGATAGATAGATAGATAGATAGATAGATAGATATGAAAGGCACTATATAATAGATAGATAGATAGATAGATAGATAGATAGATAGATAGATAGATAGATAGATATGACAGGCACTATATAATAGATAGATAGATAGATAGATAGATAGATAGATAGATAGATAGATAGATAGACAGATAGAGAGATGTAAGGCACTATAGAATAGATAGATAGATAGATAGATAGATAGATAGATAGATAGATAGACATGAAAGGCACTATATAATAGATAGATAGATAGATAGATAGATAGATAGATAGATAGATAGATAGATAGTTTATTAATCCTAAGGGGAAATTCAATTTGGTAAGAAACAAGCACTACATAATTGAAATGGTAATCAGTAATTTATAATTACACCTCAAGAATTACTAAGAAGCATTTTTTTCTTTATGCCATATGTATTATGGATAAGTATTTTTGTACATATTTTATTAAAGTATGTATTTTAAGGAAATTGTATTTATTTTAGTATTTTATGGTCACTGAACAATAAGCCTACAGAATTTCATTTTGTTAATAGAAAGGATCAGTTAACACCTGTGGTCTATAGTTTCATCATAAAAATATTAGTATAGGATATAAAATTTCAATTTGTCTGGTTATGTGGGAGATTAGTGTGTAAAGTTTTTTAAAGGGATAAAGAAATAAGAAATTGGTATGGGAATCAGCTGATCAAGTAACATGAAATCGGAGTTTAGAGCATCCCTACTAAAAAGTTCAACTTTTGTCTAATCCATTCATAGAATATACTCCCAAAGGCTCAGGGATCATCCAGGCGCTTCCTATTAAATGATACAGTATTTATGGTCTATATGTTTCCCTGCCTTACTGCTCTCCAGTTAAGCCCATGTTTGCCCAGTTCTTTCTTATTGTTCAGCCACGAACACTGAACTTTGCTGAGGCAAAAGAAGCCTGCAGTTCTTTGGATGGTTTTAAGAATTCTTTGTGATTTCCAGGATGATTTTATTTTGCATCTTTGGAGTACTTTTTACCGGCTAATCATTCCTTGGAAGATTCATTACTGTTACAAGCATTTCTGTTTGGAGATTATGGTTCTCAGTGAGACTCGGTGAAGTCACTGTGCCTCAGAAATACTGTTGTAGCTCTTTTCTGACAAATACGTATCAAACTTTTTTCCCTAATCTGTTCAAGAACTTATTTTTATTGTGTCATTACATGCTTATTGAATCTTGTGCTTGCATTTTGACTCTGATGGTAATTTAAGTGTCAAAATAAAGTGTCTGGCTGTGTTCATTCTGCTGACTGTAATTAACTAGGGATGTAACTAGGGTGAAGTTACTTTTTCACAGTTAGAGTTGAATAACTTTGTCCAATAGATAAATTAAATAAGTAAAAAATGTCATGTGCAGTTTCAAGTACCCTGTATCTAATATTAGGTTTTGGTTGAAGAGGAAACCAAGAAGAAGGAAATACTTTTCCACAGGACTGTTGGACCCTGTGTTAGGATATAGCAGGTTGGAAAATGACTGACTGGCTGTTGATAAAAAAGGCAGAGAGTGAACTATATTTTTAAAAGATATATTTTAATTGTGATGTTTCCTAATGAGTATTAACTTATAAAGAACTCTAATTGCTCTGAATTCATCATGTAGACAATGTCTCTTTTTTAAGTTTCATTCCTATTCGTAGTACCTGAAAGCTTCACCATACAGACTTGCCCTCCATCCATTTTCACAAGCAGTTTGTTTTCACTAGTCCGTATCCCTCGTTCATAAGTCAGGCGAGGGATATTTGTCTTGTGGCTGTGCTCATTCATATGACATGTTTGAAATTTGCCTACTGTCCTTTTTACTCTCAAGGAGCAGTTGGTGTCTTTGGAGGTTGCTTGATATCTATAGATTTCCCACAGTACCACAAGAATTAACCCCCAAAATCTTGCAGAGAAACCTAATGTATGTCAGTTTTTATTCATTCAGGTAAAAGAAAGATACAGATTTTCTGATATAAGATGCTGATATTCTAAAGGATCTTGCTATTATTTCATGAGTGTTTAATGGAATCATTCTAGCCGACTATATCACTTCAGGTCACAGTCAAATTACTACTGTGTGTGGTTTCAGGGATCTGGAAAAGGTTGTTTTTCAAAATTGGCATGTTCAGCATAGAAGTGCAGTGCAATAACTTGGCACTGTAATTAGAGATTTAAATGGATGACTTAGCATCATTTTCCAAGTGACTTTGAAGGAGAATATGTTAAAGGAATATTTCACCCAAAATTCAAAATTTCATACTTGTTTTCTTGCCTTGAAACACCTCTCTGAATGCAGGAACCTGTGCTTTTCTGTTTCTTGTTAGGCTTTTCATTATTTTGAACATGAAGGTTTAAGGGTGCATAATGTAGCTTAGGGGTCCCAGTGCAAAAAAAAAGAAGAATTTGCTTTCAAAAGAGAAGAACAATTACACTTTACAAAGTGTTATATGTAGTTACAATCAGTTTTATAATTTGTTTATTGTATATAAAAAAACAAATTAATGCATTTTTTTCTTCGTCTTCTTCTTCTTCTTTCAGCTGCTCCCGTTAGGGGTTGCCACAGCAGGTCATCTTCTTCCATATCTTCCTGTCCTCTGCATCTTGCTCTGTTACACCCATCACCAGCATGTCCTCTCTCACCACATCCCTAAAGCTTCTCTTAGGCCTTCCTATTTTCCTTTTCCCTGGCAGCTCTATCCTTAGCATCCTTCTCACAATACAGTATACCCCGTATCCCTAACCCTGCACATATCCAAACCAACGCAATCTTGGCTCTCTGACTTTGTCTCCAAACCATCCAACCTGAGCTGACCCTCTAATGTATTCATTTTTAATTCTGTCCATCCTCATCACACCCAATGCAAATCTTAACATCTTTAACTCTGCCACCTCCAGCTCTGTCTCCTGCTTTCTGGCCAGTGCCACCGTCTCCAGCCCATATAACATAGCTGGTCTCACTACCGTCCTGTAGACGTTCCCTTTCACTTTTGCTGATACCCGTTTGTCACAAATCACTCCTGACACTTTTCTCCACCCATTCCACCCTGCCTGCACTCTCTTTTTCACCTCCCTCTCTTCCACAGTCCCCATTACTCTGTACTGTTGATTCCAAGTATTTATACTCATCTACATTCGCCATCTCTACTCCCCGCATCCTCAGCATTGCAGTGATCTCCCTCTCATTTACACATATGAATTCTGTCTTGTTCCTACTGATCTTTATTCCTCTCCTTTCTAGAGCATATCTCCATCTCTCCAGGGTTTTCTCGGCTTGCTCCCTACTCTCACTACAGATCACAATGTCATCACTAAACATCATAGTCCATGGGGACTTCTGTCTAATCTCATATGTCAACCTGTCCATCGCCATTGCAAATAATCCTACCTCCACGCTGAATGCATCTGTCATTCCTACCGCAGACCTCACCACTGTCACACTTCCCTCAAACATATCCTGTACAACTCTTACATATTTCTTTGCTACTCTTGACTTCCTCATACAGTATCACAAGTCCTCTCGAGGCACCCTGTCATATGCTTTCTCCAGGTCCAAAAAGATGCAGTGCAGCTCCTTCTGGCCTTCTCTATACTTCTCCATCAATGCCCCCAGTGCAAACATCACATCTTTGGTGCTCTTTCCTGGCATGAAATCATATCTTATTCTTAAATATTGGCACCAGGGCACTTCTTCTCCACTCCTCAGGCATCCTCTCACTTTCCAAGATTCTATTAAGCAATCTGGTTAAAACCTCCACTGCCATCTCTCCTAAACACCTCCAAGCTTCCACAGGTATGTCATCTGGACCAACAGCCTTTCAATTCTTCATCCTCTTCATAGCTGTCCTTACTTCCTTCTTGCTAATCCATTGCACTTCCTGATTCAGTATAGCCACATCATCCAACCTTCTCTCTCGCTTATCCTCTTCATTATTAGCCTCTCAAAAGTACTCTTTCCACCTGCTCAATACACTCTCCTCACTTGTGAGTATATTTCCATCTTTATCCTTTATCACCCTAACTTGCTGCACATCTTTCTTAACTCGATCCCTCTGTAGGTCCTTTTCTCCCTCCTTAGTGTCCAGCCTCTCATACAACTCATCACATGCCTTTTCTTTAGCCTTCGCCACCTCTCTCTTCACCTTGCACTTTATCTCCTTGTATTCTTGTCTTCTTTCTGCATCTCTCTGACTATCCCACTTCTTCTTTTCCATCCCCTTCCTCTGTGTACTCTCCTGTACTTCCCCATTTCACCACCATGTTTCCTTTTCCTCCTTCCTCTGTCCAAATGTCATGCCAAGTACCCTTCTTGTTGTCAACCTTACTACATCTGCTGTAGTTGCCCAGCTATCTGGCAACTCTTCACTGTCACCCAGTGCCTGTCTTACCTCCTCCCTCAACCTTGCAGTCTTCCTTTTTCAA
Source organism: Polypterus senegalus (assembly GCF_016835505.1). Lineage (NCBI taxonomy): Eukaryota > Metazoa > Chordata > Cladistia > Polypteriformes > Polypteridae > Polypterus > Polypterus senegalus. Next base: position 36,777,287 of record NC_053168.1, on the reverse strand, counting down.
CTTCTACCATTTGATCCTTGGCTCTGCTCTCACTCGCCTCCTGCTGCCAAAACTTTGCAGTCTTCAATCTACTTCAGAGTGATGCTCCTGCATATGATATAATCTACCCTTATGTACTCACTCTGTCTGACACTTTTTTCATCTCCAAAACACTCTTGACATACTGTTCCTTAAGAATAACTCCTACCCCATTTCTCCTCCCATCCACATCATAACAGTGCAATTTGAATCCACCGCTGATCCACCTGGCCGTACTCCCCTTCCATTTAGTCACTTGCACACACAATATATCAACCTTCCTTCCTTCTTTCCATCATATCGGCTAACTCTGTCCCTTTACCAGTCATACTGCCAACATTCAAAGTTCCTACCCTCAGTTCCACTCTCTTTACCCTCCTTCTCTCCTCCTGCCTTTTTTCTCCTTCTTCAGCCAACAGTAGCCCAATTTCCGCCAGCACCCTGTTGGCTAACAGTACTGGTGGTGGCTGTTGTTACTCCAGGCCTTGACCGATCTGATATGGAAATCTGTATTGTTGTCTGCATATTGATCTGGCAAAGTATTACACCAGATGCCCTTACTGATGTAACCCTCCCCATTTATCCGGGTTTGGGACCGACACTAAGAAACACACTGGTTTGCGCAACCACAATGGCTGGGTTAAATGACTGCATTATTATGAAGAAAAATACCAGCCAACTCAAAGTGTGTATATAGTGAGAAATGGTTGGCAATATAATTACATACTTTTATATTACAGTTGAGCAATATCAATTGTTATGGGTAAAGAAGTTACCGTTCTTACTGTTTTGTAGGTCAGGGAATCAAAATCCCATTGCTGAATCATTGCAGACTTGTGTTTCTCTTTTTTGCATTATTCTGCTCTCTTTGAATATGCAAGTTTATATAAGATTAAGAATAAATGTTTGCCTCAAGGGATTTCTGCAAAGGTAGACATTTATGCAATTACTTATGCTGCAGCTGTGAACATAGAAAAGCTTATCATGCTATATTGGTTAATTATTTGCTAAGTTGACCCAGGAACTCTATTAATTAGTTTTTATAAGGCAATCAGGGCTTTTGCTTCATTTCGATGACCCAATAACTTGTTTTGAGTCCCACAACGTTGGTAAGAAGAAAGTACTTTGTCATTCAGTATTTAATGAAAATGTTCATTTGACAATGCATTTAATGTCTTTGAGCATTTTGTACACCTTAAATAGATTCCTGTTTAGCCTTCTCTGTTGATGATTATTTATCAGTTTTTCCATTTTCTAAACCTGTTTTTTCTAGTGCAGGGTTGTTAGAGACTTGTGTCTCTCCTGGAAGAATCGAGCACATGACAGGAGACAGCCTTGATGGAACTTCATACCCACATACACCCACTAGCATTAGAGCAACTCAGAGATGTTAGTTAACTCTACCCGCTGAGAAAACATTTAGTGGTAGTCATCATATTTTCAAATCTGAAGAGAGTTGCCCTATCCTTCATCACTTGTTATCTGTCTAATATGACTTTTTTTGTCCAGTGGTTACCAGAAGTGAGTGATACAGTCTCAGTGGAACACACTAGAATCTGAGCTCAATGTCCTTGATGTTGTTTAATTCATATTGAATAGTTTTATAATGTAACAAAACATATTATTCTGTTTTTTATTTGGAACTGCACATTGCTTGGAGGATAAAAACAACATAAACCTGCAAATTCTCTGTTGTCTACCTTTTATTCATTCTGTAATAAGAAGAGACTCGAGGCAGGGCAAGGTTTGGGGCAGCCACCTGTTTAATGTGGTTTCCTGGCTGCAAAAGCAAATGATTCATGTAGTCAAGTTTACACGACAGAGTCCAAAACAGAACTGCCTTCCAGAGGAAAGGCGGGAGGCTTTATAGGACGTTGGCCGGAAGTGACGTCGTCCTCGGGCCTGGGACCGGAAGTGATGTGTCCCGCTTCGAGGTGGTGGCTCCTGGTGGGATTTCCCGGGAAAGACCTGTAGGGAACTTAGAAAGAGCGCCAGTGTACAGGCAGATATAAAATCAGTCCTCTCTAAGCCCTTCAGCTACGTCCTATGCACACGTGTGTGCATAAAGTCTATATTCATTTATTAATTATCTACTGCTAATAAATTAATATATTAGTTCTCTGTATATAACGCTTTGCACTTTACTACATTCAAATTATTTTTTTCAAGTGTTTGCCAAATTTTGAAGATTGTCCATTTTTACTTGGTATGTTAAAAAGTGATGTTGCTTGACTACCAAATTGAAGCCATAGGGGCATACTGTACATATGACAAGCTGTCTCATTATGTCATTCCTGTTTTACCTGAGGCAGTTCCTATTTTCAAAATCATCTCTGGTCCTTCTCTTTTTGCCCTGTGACTTGATGATTTCAAACTTGTGGCAGAACAGATACACAGCGGTCCAACAACCCAGAGGAGCTGTTCTGATTAGTTATTACTTATTTTCTCCCTTTTGTTTGTCCCTGCCTTATGCTTAATTTTACCTAAGAAACATATTCATTGGTTTTATATTTTCTTTGGCTTTATTCTGTGGTTCAGTGATGCTTCAAAAGCATACACTTGCATCTTTAATGTGTTGTTGACCCAAAGGATAACCCTGTTTAATTGCCACAGGTCAAAGGTATTGATTTTCAAAAAGGTTGTGAAATACACATCTGTTCTGCCTTTCTCCTTTTTGTTTCCTCCTACTGCTTAAACATCTACAGTCCCTGAAGAAAATATTCAGACTCCTTTACTTTTATATGTTTTGTTATGTAGCAGTCTTCTGCTAAAAGCTTCTAAAGTCTGTTTTTACCCTTGTCAAGCAACACTTAATACAAACAAATGACAAAGCAAAAACAAGAATTTAGAAAGATTTCCAACTATATTAAAACTAAATGGATGTTGGGTAGATTTAATATCCTTAAAATCTCTTCTAAAACAATCAAGTCGTAGATTTGCCCCTTAGAGCACTACAGTAGACTTGATCCATTTCTCACAAAGATACTAAAGCCTTTTCCTTGCCTATATATTGCTTTTCGTATCATAAACCTAGTTGACCAAAATCAAATCTAATAAATCTAAACGTAGGTCTCAAACTTTTGCAGATTGGTCATTTTTAATTTACCATAGCCACAAATGCTGTATTTTTCACCTTTTTTATCTAATTATAACAATGAGAGGAGGTCTGTAAGATATCATAATATGATGCAGGTGCTGGCCAGTGAAGGACTCGTGATTACTTGTTTTAATGGCTTTCATATGTGAGAATGCTAGAGCTTGCATATATAAGTTGAACCAAATAGCACTAAGGTAAGCAGCCCCAACCTCCTTGATTGAGGAAATTTCCCTCTTGCCTAACTCCTGAATTTTCAGTGAGCATCAGGGCTCATTGGAAAGTCTATATGAAAATTAAGAGAGAACTTTACTTATCCCCAGAGGGAAATGTGTTTTTTTAGAGAAGCACATTAAATTTATATATACATAAATAGGTAGATAAGTAAGTCAGTAAATAAAAATATATACTCACTTTGGTCTGAACATATGTTAAGAAAAGAAATTTAAAAAGAAAGAAAACTTCTGACTTGGCAGTCCCAGCTCCAGTGAGGAATTATGCAGACATATTGCCATAGGTATAAAGGAGCCTCAGTGGTGTTAATTGACACACTTTTGCTGAATATTTTGTTGGCTGAAAGTCCTCGGTGTTAGTGTGTCAGAGAGAGGATGTGCAGTTTATTCATAATGGCACAAAGTTTTGCTTTAACTCCCTCCTTTGCTACGACCCCCAGGGAGTCCAGAGTGTGTCCTATAACTGTGCTAGCCCTTTTAATTAGACTGTTGACTCAGTGGGTCTTTCTTGAAGGGATGTTACCAGCTCAGCCCTCCACAGCGTAAAAAACTGCACTGGCCATCACAGAGAGATGTCACTTCCCATATCAAAAGAACACAGTCTCTTAAGGAAGAAGAGCCTGCTCTGGCCTTTCTTATATAGTTCATCTGTGTTCCAAGACCAGTCCAACCTGTTATCAATGTGGACCACCAAGTGTGGACCACCTCAACTTTCACTCCCCGAATCGTGACTGAAAATAGAGGCTCTTTGGTGCGATGAAATGTCAAAAACCAGTTCCTTGGATTTGCTGATGTTAAGATGCAGATAATTCTCTTTGCACTAAGAAACGAAGTTTTCAACCTGGGTTGTCTTGAAATGCAAATGACTATTCCTTTGTCACTGACAGGCCGCCATTGTTTAATAAACATCCATCCATCCTCTTCCTCTTATCTAAGGTCGGAACGCGGGAGCAGCAGCTTAAGCAGAGAAGCCCAGACTTCCCTCTCCCCAGCCACTTCTTCTAGCTCTTCCGGGAGAATCCCAAGGTGTTCCCAGGCCAGCCGGGAGACCTAGTCCCTCCAGCGTGTCCTGGGTCTTCCCCGGGGCCTCCTCCCGGTTGGACTTGCCCGGAACACCTGACCAGGGAGGCGTCCAGAAGGCATCCTGATCAGATGCCCGAGCCACCTCATCTGACTCCTCTCGATGCGGAGGAGCAGCGGCTCTACTCTGAGCCCCTCCCGGATGACTGAACTTCTCACCCTATCTTTAAGGGAAAGCCCAGACACCCTGCAGAGGAAACTCATTTCAGCTGCTTGTATTCGTGATCTTGTTCTTTTGGTCACTACCCATAGCTCATGACCATAGGTGAGGGTAGGAACGTAGATCGACTGGTAAATTGAGAGCTTTGCCTTATGGCTCAGCTCTTTTTTCACCACAACAGACCGATGCAGAGACCGCATCACTGCGGATGCCGCACTAATCTGCCTATCGATCTCACGCTCCATTCTACCCTCACTCGTGAGTAAGACCCCGAGATACTTAAACTCCTCCACTTGGGGCAGGATCTCTCCCCCAACCCTGAGAGGGCACTCCACCCTTTTCCGGCTGAGGACCATGCTCTCGGACTTGGAGGAGCTGATTCTCATCCCAGCCGCTTCACACTCAGCTGCGAACCGATCCAGAGAGAGCTGAAGATCACGGCCTGATGAAGCAAACAGGACATCATCTGCAAAAAGCAGTTTAATAAACACATGAGCTTCATTTCATCTGGTACAAAAATGCATCTTTCAGGCCATTCACTGTTAAATTGTCCACTCTGTGTTGATTTTTCCCTCTTTTAATTTAGAAAGTGAATTTTGTTATTATAACCAGGACCCTAAGCTACCGAATCAAAATGCAGACAGAATGGTATACAGGGTCACAGAGTGGCAAAATTTACCCTGCATTCAAGGCAGGAACCATCTGTGGATGCGGTGCCAGACCATTGCAGTGCACACTCATGTACAGTACACACCAGCACCGATACAAACAGGTATAATTTAGAATCAAAAATTAATGTAACATGTGCCTTTTTATAATTGGACGAGGAAAGTGGAAAGCGCTAAGTAAAATCACAAGGAGAACATGCAAGCCCCACCTAAATGGGTTCCTGGAATTATGAGGCCTGACTCCAATATCTGTGCCACTTTGTATCCTTGCTATAAGGAAAATGCAATTTTAAAGTAAGTATTTTTTTTTCTAGTGAGAATAATAAGAGAATATAAAGTTACTCACACAAAATTATTTATATATGTTTAGCCAGCTCTTTTATCAAAAATATTCTGATTGTTTTTCTTTTTTTTCTAAAGCTGGAGCACTGACTGTGATACTAGAAATCATTTGTTCAGGATCACATAATAAGTCGCTGGTGGAGACTGAACTGAAGACATTTTTGGTGGTAGTCTAGCTCCTTAGCCAGTAGGTCAAAGTGCCAGTATATAATGCCAGTTGATTTGTTAGGAGAATGGCACTGCCTGACTTTAAAGGCGATTCTCAGTTGCACATTATTCTCTGCTTGTCCTGGTACGGATGTAGGAGGCCTTGAATTCCTTCTTGTGTTTTAAACTGGCAAATAGTGAACGAAACTGTCTATTGTTACAAAAACAGACAGTATGGGGCCATTGTATATCTTCTGTAGGCCAGTGGGCAGATGTTCCCACTGCTGATTAAACTGGTGCAGACTGGATGGAGATACAAGCATTGCATTATGTCTTCAAGCACAACTTAACATTTCTAGCCTCTTTTGAGGAGAGAAAAACACTTTAGTAACAATGCTGCATTTTCAAAATTAAATTATAACCCAATTTACTCAAATTTAACAGTTTACCCGTCAGGCCAATGGAAAATCTTCCAGTTATACACTAAAAATCACAAGCCTTGTCTTACCTCATAATATTCTTTACTAACTGCTAAGTAATTTTAACTGTTTCTATCCCTACCTACATCCTAAAAACAAAGATTTAAGGAATGTATAATAACCATTCCTAAATTGTGAAAGTTTTAACTGTAGTTATTAAGGGCACAGTGTATGCCCGTTGGTAGACAATAATTTAAATAGTACATATATTAAAACGGAACAGATTTTAGCTGGCACTGGGACATTATATTGAAGCTGAAACTTGGGAAAGAAATTGGTGTTGCTGATTTATGAGAATTTTTAAAATCAGGTTTCTTTATAAAAAAAATATTTTTTTTCGTACTAAGTGCACTACTACTTAACAACCCTGCGTGCTATAAAGTAATTTCAGATATTTGCTTTTGGCACTCATCTGACTTGAGATAATGAAGTTCTGTGCCTGGATCAGCCTGTTGCGACTCTGTAGCACCTGCTGAGACAATATAGTTTAGTTAAAAGACATGCAACATCAGTGATGTGCAGACATTTTGGTGGGCAGTGGCTCTGAAGAGGAGGGTTTTACAGGACATGATTTGTTATATTTTAATCTTACACACAAATTAGTGCCCACTTTTTATTTGGAAATATAAGCATAACTTTAGGGTCATTATAATAATCACAAACATGACACAACTGTTTGATTATGTCCGATTATCAGAAAAGATATAAAATATAAAGAGTCCATTCCAATGTTTGAGTTTATGAGTGACATCTTTCAAAACAATGTCAAAAGTTATCATTGTTGTGCAGATCACTTCAGTTTACTATGAATTCTTGATTTTTGCTCCCGTACATGGAGGACACAATAGTCACTGTTATTAGTAGTCATATCCTCAAAAGGTGAGCCTGTTCATGGTGGTCAAGCAACAGTCCAGTCAAAAATCTCATTTGTATTGTGATCGAGTCAAGAGATCAGTGCTGACTTCTCAATGGTAAGTTATTTGCCACAGAGGATGAAGTTCAAGATACCAATGGTTCAAATACATAACATGTGTCTCATCATAAATTTGATGGCAATGGCTCTATAATCAGGACTTTTTAGTTTAGTTTTTATGCTTCCCAGTACTGCACATCAATAAAGATAACAAAAGAAGCTGTAAAGATATTAATACCTTAAAGGTTAAAAACAACATATGTTAAATTATAATCTGCAAGGCTACCATTTAACTGATATTAAACTGGTGCGCTGGTTTCCTGCCACAGTCCAAAGACATGCAGGTTAGGTACATTGGCAATCCTAAATTGTGTGCTTGGAGTGTGGGTATGTGTGTGTGTGTGTGCCCTGCGGTGGTCTGGCGCCCTGTCCGGGGTTTGTTCCTGCCTTGCGCTGTGTGTTGGCTGGGATTGGCTCCGGCAGACCCCCATGACCCTGTGTTAGGATGTAGCAGGTTGGACAATGACTGACTGACTAAAATAAAAACACATTATCTTGCCTGCGTACACCTTTTTTAGCCTTGACTAAACAGCTCATGTTTTACTGACAGCTGAAAGTTTTGTTCCTGGTGAATGATAAAAAACTGAATTCAGACTGGCATTTTTGCAGAAGATGCCTACAGTTGTTATGCTTTATTCTTGGGCTGTGCCTCCTTTCTTGCTCTTTCCACTTTAAAACAGTGTTACCCTGAGAACATTTAACAAAGCCAGTTAAAGCACAATCCAATGTTACACAAACAAAACAGTTGCCCACCTCATTAGTAGTAGTAAAAGTAGAGCTGAGCCATAGTTATGCCAGTGTAAAATGAGCACCTCTCACGATCTGACAAGAACTTGACTGTATGCGTTTAATATAAATCTTACTGTAAATATATGGGCATTCGGCTGGCAGTACAATGCATACAATGCTCCAAAACAAGGAAAGTGGGTGTTTGGACTACACAAAAAGAATAAACTCCTGTCTGTGTCGGAAAGGAAAAGGAAAAAGTCGGTCTGAGACTGCGTCTGAACTCATATACATGTAAAACATTTGTACATCTTCCAGTGCTGTCAATCAGCACTTTAATTGGCTGCCAAAATTAGAGGAGCATAAAGCACTTAGAAAATTTTAAAACATTTAAAAGAGTTATGTAATCTGTCTTCTTCGATGATTTCTAATCATGTAATCTGATATCCTTCAGGTGATGAGATCCAGAAACTGCTGTCATTAAGTTTGACATGCTTCTCTGACTTTACAGTTGTGAAGTATACTGCCGGCCTTACCTAAACTTGTCTTTTGGTTCTTTCTAATCTGCTGGAATTAGTTAATGCCTAGTCAATGCTAAGGATTAATTGATTATGATACTTAGGCTTAGAAGGAAACGTGGATCAGGTTTTTATTTTCTAGCAGCGACTTGACAGCAGTGAAAACCTGCCTGAAGGGCCTTGAGTTTAACACACCGGTGTCTCCATGAACCAGTTAATACCACAATAATCCTCCTGCTTCTTAAGACCTTTTCTGACAGAGTGTTCCATATACTGTTCTCCTCTAGTCTTTTCCCCTACTAACAGTGGTAGTTATTGACATTCCAATGCAGGTACTGACTGATAAAGGAGTCATAAAAATGTGTTTTCCTAACTATTAACAGTTCAAACTCTCAATCCATTCTGTTTTCCTCCACAAACACTTAAAGGGCCAATACATTTTTCCTTGTGCAGGGACAAAAGCCTCACTAGCCAGTTAACATAACTGTGAATATTTGGGTTCAGCAAGTTAAATGGCAATGTGTCACAATGTATAAAAATTATGCACCAAATTGTTATGAGTATACATTTTTTGAACAATTTGTTCTTTAATATCTCATGATTAAAAGCAACATGAGGAACCCGGTGGGCTGGAATATTGTAGGGGCCGTTGGCTGCAACACAGGACATGGGAGCTCCCTCTAACCCTCGTGTCTTGTGTTGCAGCCAGTGGAACCAAAGCTGATTATCTACTTAAAAGATCGACAGGTAAGTGAAGGTCTGAATCTGTCATTTTGAAAAGTTATGTGTATTGATAAAGTTAAACTAAACTTGTTTTTAAAAGGCTGCAGTATAATCATGTATTTTGTACTAGACTTTTAATATAAAACTGGCTATGCTGTTTGATACTCAAAAGGAATGGACTCTAAAATTATGTTTAGAATTTGACAAACAAAACACTGATTATGCAGTGTACTTCAGCATATGGATACATAGACATTTAAGACGTGCTGATATTAATAACACATAACAAACAATGTGTGATAGCATGGGTAACTCAGTAATCCAAGCCTTAAGTTCACAGAGTAGGTTTCTCAAACTGGACTTGCTGTCTTTTTATATCAGCTTTCAGTTAACAGTGGGGCTCATAAATGCTGAATGTACCTAGAAGCTAGTAGTGTATTATTGCTTTTGGAAGCGTTCTTTTCTTTGTATTGCTTTTAGATTCTTTCAGGACAAACGTGTCAGAGAAGGACAGTCTTCTAGCCTTCTTGCAATTTTCCTGGGCTGAGTTGGCTTCCTTCTGGGATATGTACTTCATGATGCATTTCCAGTCCTAAACAGAAAAGAGTGAATTACAGACTCTGAGGCATCCTGAATCCCTACTCTTAGTAGATAGATAGATAGATAGATAGATATGAAAGGCACTATATAATAGATAGATAGATAGATAGATAGATAGACAGATAAATAGATAGATAGATAGATAGATAGATAGATAGATAGATAGATAGATATGAAAGGCACTATATAATAGACAGATAGATAGATAGATAGATAGATAGATAGATAGATAGATAGATAGATAGATAGATATGAAAGGCACTATATAATAGATAGATAGATAGATAGATAGATAGATAGATAGATAGATAGATAGATACTTTATTAATCCCGAGGGAAAATTCACATAATCCAGCAGCAGTATACTGATACAAAAAAAAAAAAATTAAATTAAAGAGTAATAAAAATGCATGTAAAAACAGACAATAACTTTGTATAATGTTAGCATTTACTCCCCCGGGTGGAATTGAAGAGTCGCATAGTGTGGGGGAGGAACGATCTCTTTAGTCTGTCAGTGGAGCTACTCCTCTGCCTGAAGATGACGCTGTTAAATGGATGCAGTGGATTATTCAGGATTGACAGGAGTTTGCTTAGTGCCCGTCTCTCTGCCACAGATGTTAAACTGTCCAACTTTATTCCTACAATAGAGCCTGCCTTCCTAACAAGTTTGTCCAGGCGTGAGACGTCCTTCTTCTTTATGCTGCCTCCCCAGCACGCCACCGCGTAGAAGAGGGCACTCGCCACAACTAGTAATGGTTTTTTCATGTAGCTCTGTGTTTCAAGAGAGGACACAGACTTTTGTGACATATATGTAAAGGGAGAAAGACTCAAGTTCTATGTGGTACATGGCTAAAAAGAAGAATGAGGCCTTTGGTACTTAGCTAGTGGCTATAGGGCCAATAAACCAGATAGTGGCGGCATGAGCTTCTAAACTGGGAAAAGGAAGAAGCAAATTATTATTACTTATTATTTGGCTGATGCCTTTTTCCAAGGCAACTTACAACATTTGGGAGATACAATTTATTACATTTCTTTTGGTGTTCCAATTGGAGCACAGGCAGGTGAAGTAACTTGATCCTGATCACACACTGTGAGCAATGGGATTTGAACCCACAATCCCAAGGCCTGAGGTCCAAAGCTATAATCACTACACCACACTGTCTGCATTGGACTGGAAAACCACACTGTTTGCTGCCTGAAGACTGCCATTCCTTGAACTCAATTAACCCAGCTTAGGGCTATAGTAAGCCTTAGTAACATTTTACAAGAAGATGGAACAAACCTTGCACAGCGATTCAATGATTCAGCCAAATACACTCAGTCACATTTAGTCAACAATTAAACTGACCTGCTCGGAGGTTAAAAAAAATCTCCCTGTATTGTTCTGTCATGTAAGCAGGTCTGCAATGTAACAAGTTCCATCAACTAGGAAAAATGGGGTTTACACTTTAAATTCTGCCTACAGTACAATTTTATAATGTAAATATACAATCTCAAAAAGATTTATACAGTTAGAAATTTGAAAACATCCATGATTATGTTGACATTTACTTATGACAAAACATAAAGAAATGTCATTACTGTATACAACAGAAAAGAATAAGGAAATGCAGCATTATTTTCAACTGTGTAATAGGGCCTTCAGGCCTGATTTGTGCCTTTTTCTGAAATATCCTAAATGAATGTATTATGGAAGGCTACATGCACAGTGAAGTTATAAGGATTTAGTGAATGAACTTGAATTTATAGTGATATACAGACGTTTTGAAAAAGAAGTCCAGCATTTTTAACAAAAGTGAAACTGATTTTAAACAACGTGCTAAAATAAACTACAGTCAAGATCTGACAGATGAGACCTTTTTACTTTAGTCAGGAGAGACCTTTTCGTAAATTTCTGCTGTCTAATCTGAATCTGCAAATCTTTACGTCACTTTCTAACTTAACAGAAACTTAATTACCATGCAAATAGTTTCCAGAAATTAGCTTTGTTGTTTCAGGTGCAAATATAAAAAGAGTAACATAAAATAGTTACAGCATTCAACATATAGCTTCGGCAAAAAAACAAATTAACAATATAAAGCCACAGACTTTTTACCCAATAAATACCTAATAATTATATCAGTACCACAGCTGGTATATCCACATATGATTTATACCTATTTAGTCCTACCAAATTAAAAATAAAGTTATTGGGATTGGGGATTTGAACTGTGGAGGAGACAGGCGTGTATTATACCATGAAGACATGATTAGTGGTTCTAGTGTGAAGTTTTCTGTAACGATTTCTTCATGGCAGTAACTATACAGTGGATTCAGAAACCATTCTGAACTCTTCATTATATTATGTTGTAGATTTTATTTTTAATGTGGATAATTTGCAATATTTTCCCCATCAACCTATACTCAATAACCTATAACAAGAAAGTGAAAACATGATTTCAGAATAGTTTATTAAAAATCAACAACTGAAATCTTTCATTTATGCAAGTATTCAAACCCTTTGCTTTGGCACTACAAATTGTGCCCATGTCAGTCTGAGTTTGTTTTACTTCATCTTGAGAGGTTTTGAGAACATGATTGAAGTCCACTAATAGCACATTAGATTGTGAAATTGTGGTGATGCACAGATTGTGGAAAGATATAAAACCATCTCTAAAGATTGGAGTGTTCCTTGGAGTACAGTGATCTCAGTACCTGTGAAAAGGAAGAAGTTGTGGAACCACCAAGACTTCTTTGAGTTTACTAGGGCCTTGGTCAAAAATGTAACCAAGACCCAAGTGGAAAGTCTAAGAAAGCAAAGGTAGTCCTCTGCTGAGATAGGAGAACATGTCGGAAGGATAACCATCTCAGAGCACTCCTTCAATCAGGTGTGGCTATCTCCCACTTGGAGTTTGCTAAACAGCATTTAAATGACTTGGACGAAATGAGGAAAACAATTTTCTGGCATGATGGGACAAAAATGTAACTCTTTTGACAGAACTCCAAGCCCTATGTCTGCTGAAGACCAAGCACTGCTCACCAAATTAGTAATTAACCTACCACCCCTGCAGTGAAGGATGGTGGTGACAGCATCATGTTGTGGTGGTGATTATCAGCTCAGCCAAAGCCCAGATTTAAATCTACAGAACATCTGTGGAGAGACCTACAAATGGTGGCTTACAGATGGTTTCCATCCAATCTAATAGAGCTTGAGAGAATCTCTCAAGAAGAATGGGATAAAATCCTGAAAACCAGGTGTGCAAAGCTATAATACTGCCAAAGGGGCTTCTAGAAAGTACTGAATTAAGGGTCTGAGTAATTGTACGAGTAAGAGAACACCGTTTTTTAGTGTTAATTAATTTGAAAACATTTCTGAAAACATGCTTTCACTTTGTCATTATGGGTTATTGGGTGTAGAATGACTGGTAAAAATGAAAAAGATATCAACTTTAAATTAAAGCTGCAACACAATAAAGTACAGAAAGTGAGGGGGTCTGAATACTTTCTTTATCCACTATAAATAATAGTGTCAGGTTTAATGTGACTTTTGAGCATATTGTCTACACATTTTTTGATCACTTGCTATATGGAGTGCAGTTTAGGATGTACAGTCCTAAATAATCTTATTTTTCTTTAATTCAGTTTTAATCTTTCAGCTTCTAGTTACGCTACATTTCTGATCAGTTCAATTTCCTGAGGTCATTAATTAAAGAGTCAAGGCTAGGGGGCTGTCAAGAGGCAGGGCCTGTTAAAGCCCACTGCGGCACTTCTTGTGTGATTTTGGGCTATACAAAAATAAATTGTATTGTATTGTATATATGTTATAAGAGTTCATTTTCAAAACCTTCTAAGTTTTCTAAGGTTCACCTCAATAATTGTACAGCACTTTTAGTCTTTATCGTGTCGTCTATTTTACTGGCATTTTCCTTTAATATCATCTTAATAGCAAAATGTCCTCTGCTTCTGGTGATTAGTGTAACTGTCCTTCTTCCTGGAAAGTGACAGACATTTGACCTGTCAGGTGTCAGAGAGAGTTTTGGCAGAATCAACAGCATAAATTATTTTGAATATATTTAAGCACTGACAGATATTACTTCATCACTAAAATGAGAAGACAAGTTATGTTTTTAGATCAAATTACTTTTTTTTTGCACCACAGTTATGTCAGAACAGGGTGGGAGTCTTCTGGAAATCTGAGCATATATCCTAACGTTAAAGAAGAAACAAAACACTCCATCGATTTTCATTTGGCGAATATGATGCATACACAACTATTTCCATAAAACATAATTTTAGCAAGCAAAAACATAAAGCCTGTAATATGAAGGCAGTGGCAGAGCTGGGTCTGTCTGAGGGTGGTAGTGGTTAGCCATACCAATCTTGCTTTGAGGATTGGTGAATGTGTATCTCATACATCCTTCGAGTAGGACAACCATGCATAGCTTCATTATGATTCAACAAGTAGATATTCCACCTTTCAGGTGGTAGAATGGGATCGACTGTGTTCAGAAGTGTACAGCCTCAGCACCACACGCTGCACAGAGCCATCTGTGCTCATCACTGACACTAAGATGTCATTGTCGATATTTTCTGGCACCCCTTGTGTTTTTATACAGTGCTAGATGTATGAACAACTTCTGCAATCAGGTACCACAAAAATGAAAAACTTTAAACTTGTTATTAAATGTTAGCCATAATGTATATCAGTGTTTTTGTATTAATACAAATATTACTATGCCAGAGACTTAGGCAACCAAAGATAGCTGTTTTTAAAGCCTGTTATCTTGGACGGTGTTTATTTGATTGTGAACAAATAATCAAATAACAATTTGAACAAATAAGGTGAAAAATCACTGCTTTTAATCATGAAAATACCTTTTTATGTGAGTTATTTGTGTTATTAAAAGAAATGCACAGGAGGATATTTTCAAATTTTCTGAACTGCCTGTAGTTTTGTTATCTCCAAATCCAACAAATCTGACATTAGAGCCATCAATGACTAATGCTGAACGGACTATATCTTTTGTTACTGATGTGGATCTTGGCTGATATTTTATCTTTTCCACCATCTGCTTTTTCTGTACTAAAGCATCTTATAGTGATACAGTAGACTATGTACAGTCTGCTGTCATCAAAAATTAATGGTAAAACTTGTGCCATCATTGTTAAGATGTTTGTGAAGCAGCAATGTACCTTCTGTCACAAATTCTAAAAGTGTCTGCTCTCTTCTGGGTCTGTTGTCTTGCTCTTAACTGATATTTAATCTCCCGATCAGCCTCCTTGTCACTTTTACAGTCAGTATTACAAAGCCTGCAGTTAAGGGGGGATCTGAAAATAAAACCCTACTTATTTTGAGGAAAAAGAACACAAATTTAATATTTTGATAAAGAATGTTCTACATGTTAACAAATAATTTACTAATTCAACATCTCCCCCTTTGCTGCTATTCATTCATGGTTAATGTAAGTACAAGTTTCTGCAAACCATAACTAATTGATTAAAGAATATTCCAATAGGAAGGTTCCCAGAAAAGTCAACAGACAAACTTAGTGACCAGTAGACTTACATGTTACAATGAAACTTTGCCTCATCTATTTGATTGTCATACCAAACATTTCTCAATATTAAATGAATGGACTAGTGATGCTCAGATTGGTTCTTTGACATCAAAGACAATTTGCATTGAAGGGCTTGATTTTGTTTGCTCAGGTTTTGTTTTGTCAATGACCTTAACAGGTGTCGCAGATGGTTGGGGGGCGACCCGGCCGGGATGCCTTGGAGGACCAGAGGAGGGCTTACGCCTCCCTCAGACCATGTGGGGGTGACCACCCTGGTGCCTTTGATGGCCACGGGTACAGGGCTTTGAAGCTCAACCCTGTAGGGGGCGCCTGGATGCCTTGGGAGCCCTGGACCTCGACACTTCCACCACACCCGGAAGTGCCGGGGGGAAGACGAGCAGGGACACCCGGAGTGCTTCCGGGGATGCAGCTGGCACTTCCGCCACACTGGGGCGTGTCGGTGGGAGATTGCCGGAACACACCTGGAGCACATCCGGGTGCTTATAAAAGGGGCCGTCCCCCTTCATGTGATGACTTGAGTCGGGTGGAAGAAGGACGAGGTCTCTGGAGGAGGCAAGGAGGCGGCCTAAAGAAGCAAGGCAAGAGTGTGAGGCCTGGACTTTGGGATGAAGTGGGTTGTGTGCACTTTGATTCTTTGTAAATAATAGACTGTAAATAAACGTGTGGTGGTGCTTTGCAACATGTCTACCTGTCTGTGCCCGGGGCTCATTCCACACAGGATATTTTATTAACCTCAGGGACATTTGAACAAGTGGTCTGCTTTCTTTTTTTTTCTATTGCTGTTTGTGAAAACCATACTATATTCACATATTTCAATGCTCTGTGAGTCTTATTGAAGAAGCGAGCATGTCCAGACTTTGTAAATTGCCACAGGAGTTTAAGTTAAGTGGATGATTCATGGAAAGGGGTCAGTGCTCCACTGCTATTTTTAATATATGTAAATGATTTGGATAGAAATATAAATAACAAGTTGGTTAAGTTTGCAGATGATATCAAGCTTGGCAGATTAGTAGTTTCTGTAGAATCTGTTGGACCTTTACAGATGGGCATAGATAGATAGATAGATAGATAGATAGATAGATAGATAGATAGATAGATAGATAGATAGATAGATAGATAGATACTTTATTAATCCCAAGGGGAAATTCACATAATCCAGCAGCAGTATACTGATACAAAGAAACAATATTAAATTAAATAGTAATAAAAATGAAAAGAATTAAAATAAAATTAATGTTTGCATTTACTCCCCCGGGTGGAATTGAAGAGTCGCATAGTGTGGGGAGGAACGATCTCCTCAGTCTGTCAGTGGAGCAGGACAGTGACAAAAATCTGTCACTGAAGCTACTCCTCTGTCTGGAGATGACACTGTTAAGTGGATGCAGTGGATTCTTCATCATTGACAGGAGTTTGCTTAGTGCCCATCGCTCTGCCACAGATGTTAAACTGTCCAACTTTAATCCTACAATGGAGCCTGCCTTCTTAACATATATACGGCGCCGCATCTGAGTGGCACATGAAATTTAATGTAAGTAAATGTAAAGTATTGTATGTAGGAAGTAAAAATGTTAGGTTTGAATACACAATGGGAGGTCTGAAAATCGAAACTACACCTTATGAGAAAGATTTAGGAGTCATAGCAGACTTATCACTATTAACTGCCAGACATTGTTTAGAAGCCATTACGAAAGCTAATAGAATGGGTCTGTAGAGTATAAGTCAAAGGAGGCTATGTTCAAGTTTTTTGACACACTGGTGAGACCTAATTTGCAGTACCATGTGCATTTTTGGTCTCCAGGCTACAAAAAAAGACATAGCAGTGCTAGAAAAAGTCCAGAGAACAATGACTAGGCTGATTCTGGGACTGAGGAATGATTAAAAGAACTAGGCCTTTTCAGTTTAAGTAAAAGGAGATTAAGAGGACATGACTGAAGTATTTAAAATTATAAAAAGAATTAGTACAGTGAATCAAGATGGTTACTTTAAAAAGAGTTTATCAAGAACAATACAATAAAAGATTTGAAAATTTCCCACAAATATTATGAAATTTTTCTTCACACAGAGAACCGCAGACACATGGGATAAGTTACCAAGTAGTGTGGTAGACAGTACGACTTTAAGAACCTTCAAAATTAGACTTCATAATATTTTGGAACAATTAAGTGGATAGATTCTGATGTTCTAATGAGTGGGATGAGTTGAGGACTTGAAGCATTCTTGGTAAAGTTAGTAAAGTAAGTAAGCACCAATTGCAACATTACTTAAATATTGTTCATGCTTATCTCTGTTTATTTTCAGATCCGCCTCTATGAAAAGGGCATTTTGTTTAGAATGTTTTCATGTATAATTTATTAGTGTAGTGATGTAGTAACACAAAATAGTGAAGTGTGAGAAGGATTACACATACCATCAGCCAAATCAGGACATCACTGAGTGTGACCCTAAATTAGTCCTCACCTCAGGGAGCCTGGCCCCAAAGTCTGCTCAGGTCCAAAATGGGGCACTAGCTTTGAAAGTCCAAAAACAGTCTAAATATTCAAAAACACACAAAAATGCTCTTCAGGGGAGAGGATGATCATATACCAATGTCCTGAAATGACAATGATGGACAAATAATTATTATAAAAGAAGAGTTTATTTATAGTAATTTAAAGAGAATAGATCATGAGAAAATGCAAAATAAGTCAAAAAGGGTATGCCTAAAAAGGAAACTCAAGGCAAACAAGACCAAATCCACAATCCACTAGTCAGAATCTAAGAACATGAAGCAAAAACCCAAATTCCGTAAGAATCAAATACAATACTTGTTGAAGAAATGCACTCCATCACAATCAAGGAACATCTAAGTGATTATGTTTCAACCTGAAATACTGTAGGAAGGCTGAGAGTCATCCCTCAGCAGTGACAAAATGTGGGCCCCCGTTGAGGTCCCACCCACAGAAAAGAAAGAAACATATGGTAGGTACACAGCATAAATACAAACTATAGGAATACATAACCATAAATAAATATAACAGTATTTGCAAAAATTGCATAACATAAGCTATAGAATATTAATTAAATGCAAATAAAATATACTATATTTTATAATTATATATAATTAATTATCTATATATATAATTCACTAAGGCAAGACAACCATGGAAAGCACGCCGGAAGGGGCGTGGATTCACTAAGCCGACAAGTGAGACACCTATGGCGCACGCAGGAAAGAGCTACGCCCACCAACTCCAAGACCATTGGATACGACAACAACTTGCAGGGCCACACCCACCAACTCGGACGCGACGACACAGAAAAATGGCGTCATTTATATTCGTCTATCGTAGAGGCCACATGCAGTGCAGGTCAGGTTAATGTCATGCACCTCCGAGCTACATTGACTGTTCATAGAGGCATGTTTCTCGCGGAGGTGAATCGCCATATGCGGCGTGTAAAACTGTTTGCGAGCGGTATCCCATGGGATCCTTAAAACATTCCTTTACAACTGAGGTTAAAACACACCGTAGTAGGCAGTCTTTAAAAACCGAGTTTTCAGTTACGACGCACGCCTGCATGCACCATAGCAAACTGTTTTACATGCTACATGCAGCAATTCGCATCCGTGACAAACATGCGTCTTCTTAGATGCTCCTGCACTTTGTTCACACCCCCCTCGCTACTACTGTGATCGGGTGTCTTGGTTGGATTATATATATAAAAGCAGCCAAAACCGCACAGAGCAATGAAAAGCCTACACTTCCATCTTTTCATTCTCTTTCTGTTGTATCCTCAAACCCTCCCTTTTTAGACAACAGTGTCTTTCCAGAAGTGTTCAACCATCAATAAATACCGGTAATTATGCTGCGTTTGTTATGCCGCGGGTTCACTAGTGTTTGTATTTTGCTCTCTCCAGAGTTCCATCTTTTCATTCACTTACTGTTGTATTCTCACATCAACCCGTTTTACACAACCGTGTCTTTCCAGAAGTGTTTAGCATTCAATAAATAGTTATGCATGACATTGAGTGTGTGTCTACCCGGCGTGGGTTTGCCGTTGAACCCCATTCGGGCTGCAGACTGTGGAATTCCCACTAAGTGCGACTCATACGCTCCCACTGGTGCATCCCAACCCTTTGTACACACCCCCCTCCTACCTCGCTACTACCATGGTCGGGTGTCTTGGTGGATTATACTGTATATACTGTAGAATAGCTGCCAAAACCGCACAGAGCAATGAAAAGTCTACGTCACTCACAGGTACATCTGGACTATGTAAAGACGACGACTCAAGTGACGAGTTGGCGGTGGACAAATGAGCGGGCAGTGCATACTGAACGAGAAATCAGCAGACTAGCATGACGGACGGAGCTGAATGGACATCATTCTCCTCTCCTCCCGTTCCACCCCATACCTCCGTCTGGCAGGAGAAAGAGCGAGGACAGTGCGCCAGTTTTCAGTCACGGACGATTGTGTGTTGGTTCGTTCCGTGCATTGTTACAATGTTGCTTTTCTTGCTGATTTATTACATTACCGATTTTTCAAGAGTTAATTTTCTCCCTCTGCTTAAAAATCATTAAAAACCGTTCTGATTATGCGGCGTATGGTACGCCGCAGGTTGGCTAGTAATTATTAATTAAATATTATATAATATAATCTTTCTTGATGCTTGCAGACAGTACTGTACCTTGAAATTAGCAAGTATAATCAGAGTGTGATAATTTTCATTTAAGAATTTGGGAATTTACTGTAAAGATCATGAGAATGAACAAAAACAAGAAAACCATATGATGAAATTTCTGTTCTACAAATCTTAACAATACCATGCAAAAAGCAAAAAACTTCTGTCAGCTTTAAGTAGTCATCAGTAAGTTGTGCTTCTAAAGTTCTTTATTGCATTGGCCTTTTGTTATGAGAAAAACAACACTAGCAGACAGTACAGTGTGAAGGAAAACAAGGTGAAGTTTTTGTGCCATGTGGCGGCTGGCCTGTGCCCTTACTGGGCCAGATGCCTCTATAATGGAAGGACCAGGGGAGAGAACACATGTACAGGTGGGAAACAGGGGAAGGCGTTTTCCACATGGAAAAAGAAAAAGAAATAAAAGCGTGTGTTGAACTTGTGTCCTGTGTCTCCTGTGTCGGGTTTGGGCCACAGGTATCACAACAAGAAGGAGGCATAAACCCTGGTTCCAGGTATCTTTCCATTACAAGCTGAATCTTTAAAAGAAGTGTTACTAGCATTACATTAAACACAAAATGCAAATCTTTTTTCTTACCCACATATAACAGCAGTGATAGTTACAGCATTTTTATATTTTTGCTTTTTTGCTGTTGTTTTTACACTGGGCACAATGCCCCTTTCTGTAAACGTATTTCACATTTGCCTAAATGTAGTGCTTTAATATGGAGTAGTTTCCAAATATAATTAGATACTGTTGTTAAGTGCTTGGAATTTGCCAGCGGTCCAGGATACTTGTTGCTCCACTTATCACAAAAGTGATTCAGATAATTAAAAGAAGGCTGTGTGGAGTAATGGCTGTGGCTTTGAATTTTAAACCCTGAGGTTGTGGATTCCAATCCTGCTACTGACACTGAGTGACCATGAGCAAGTCAGTTGACCCGCCTGTGCTGTAATTGGTAAAACAAAAGAAATGTTATCAATTGTATCTCAGTGTTCTAAGGTGAAGGTGTCTGACAAATAAGTAAGTAAAGTAAAGTAAAAAAAGGCCTACAGGACATGAGCTGCAAGCAGTCAGTGACGTTGATAGCCTTGATCTGACGGGTAGGTACAGGCTCCATTACAGAGCAGGAACCAACCATGCAGAATACAATATATGAAAATTTGTTTCAAGAACATTTGTGAGAAAAAAATATAAAAAAAAAAAAACACGAGGAAGAATTGGCCTGATTCTGCCTAGTTTCTTGGAAATACAGATCTGCTGGAAATCTCTGCATTTTGTTATTTATGTATTAAAAAAAGTTTTTTTCATTCCTACAGATGGTATATCATAAGCCTTATACATTCCTCCATAGGTTGTTATATTTATTTATTGTGCAAAAAATGCAAAAAAAAGAATGTGTTATTTCTCACGGGCTTATCAATGAAATATCACCACACAAATACTGTAATACAATTGCAAATTTTGTTCTTTAGCCTGTCTTTCATTCTATAACTAAAGGCCATGTCACATTAAACAACTTTTCGTCACTAATCGTCATATACGTACATAATCTTAGAATGTCAGAGGCAGTCTGCAGCATGCTCACATAAAGGGGGGTTGCCTAGTGTGACAAACCCAGTGTCTTGCTCCAAAAAAAAAACATCTTTAGTCATAGGAGTAGGCTTGTGAGAGGCAGGCCTGGGAGCTGACAACCATTGAATGTTCATGCAGAAGTAGAATGCACCTAATGCAGTGATGAGGAGTAAGCAACACGTATGTGTGATATCTTGTGTTTTACATACAACAACAGAATGGAAAAAAGGCAAAAGGGCAGAGTTTGTGCCCGTTAACCCATTGTACAGCACTGTACACATATTATTGGCTGTCACAAAAAGGGGCGAGCAAACGTTTGCGGGAAGGTCAACATGCAGTTGCCAAATATAAAATGGCCAGCAGTTTTCAGCTGTGTAAATTGACATGGTCTGGTGAAGAGATCAGCAACTGCAGTCGGAAAGTCAGACATACTCAGCGACTAGAAGTTGCATAATGTGACAACAGCTTTAGTAAGGTTTTGTTTCAAAGAATGTACATTTTGATGTCAGTGTCCTGTGTGCCTTTCAGTTCTAAGGTTTAAATCATTTGGTAAAACAAAGTTTCGCGTGGCAGGTTTTTCAAAAAGGTGATAATCTAGTTACAGTCCTAGTCTTCAAGGATATTGAAAATCTGAATGGTATTTGGATGTGGTCTTCTAGTTTCAATCATCATAGAGTAGTTTGGCACTGCAGATACTGACTCTATCTTTAAGACCCTTGATTTTACCGTGTTCATCTGTCCCTGAGCTTGTTTTGTTCAGCTTATGTTTGTTCAGTGTAATCAAGTCATTCACAGACACACATGCAGACAAGATGCCAGTTATGAGGCTGAACTTAACTCGGCATAGAATTTTTGACAGAATCACCAAATTTCCATTTACATGGAAGTAATAAGAATGGCCAAGAAATTGCACACTAAAGAGGAGATACAGAAGATGTTCACATTGACTACATGTAAAGCAGAAATAAGAATAGCAAGTATTAGTGTTTAATTGTGTTTTTGCCAGGACTTTTATTGCTGTTAAGTGGATTGAAGCACATAATAGAGGCCTGCAGATGGTAAACTCAGTGTAACACTGAACCATGACCGAGTAACAGCCGAAAGACTAAGGGCAGAAAGATAGCTGGCTCTGATAACTAGCTGACTTTTAAAGTACTACATTGGGGCTGATACTTTCAAAAGAAAGTCATTTATTTTTAATTTATTTATTTTTAATTGGATAGATTAATTTAACCTTAAGCATTATATAGAGATTAAGTGGAATGAAAATAAGTGGATATTACAGCATGCTAGCTAAAAGCTTGTTAACCCATGATACTGTATACGGGAGGAGTGGTGAAAGTAATACAGAGAATTTGATTTATTAATGTACTAAAACTGAGGAAGAGTATCTGTACATCCTGGTGAGCAGGTGGATTAATTAATTATTGACATTCTAAATTAATTAATCTAGAGATATACACATTTAGTAAATAAACCAATCAATATACTGTACACTGATAACAATTGATTGCATTTTTTTTTCTTCAAGATTTTGTGGTAACTAGCTGTGCCACTTGAAGGGGACTATTTTGGAAGAGATGGCAGTTGACAAAGCCTCTTGTTTTTCAGGCATTCCCTTTTAGTATTTGAAAATTAAAAATACTGCTCATGGTGACATAAACCATTAGCAGTGCTACCTAAAAGCTCCTGGAGACTAAGTTTAAAACTTAGGGCTGGCTACTGAATTTGTAGAGTTTGTATATACTCTGTGTCCCTGTTCACATTTTGAATATGCACTCGTTACAGTAGGGTCACTAATGACTCTGTTGGCCCTGTAAGAGTGAGTGTTAGTGTATGTGTGAGTGTCCCAATGCAGTGAATTTGTCCCCTATCCATGGTTGCTGTGTCATACTTCTAGGATAGGCTTCAGTCCCTGAAGACCCTGAAATGGACAAATAGGATTGTAGAAATGGACTGATGGATGGACAGATACTTGTACTTACAAACTGGTAAAGTGTTAGCCCATTTCAAACTTAGCATTGCTTATCCTCCATTTGGACACAGGGTTTGCAATAGCATCATGCTTTCTCTTTTATTTCATGGTTGTTTAATTGATTACATTCTGTTTTAAGATATTCATCCAACTCCATTGCTACCAAAAAGAGTACATTTCTGCATGTATTCTTTTCGTTGGTGTAACAAAATTTACTGTTCAAAAATTAAATGTATCAGTGTGAGTGAAATGTTTCTTTAAATAAGTTAAATAGTCAACCTACTGATGTACATTCATCTTCCATCAGGATCTTGTGGATTTTGATAAACCACTGTTATGGCAAGTTGGCCATCTTGGAGAGCGTTACACTGATTGGGTGCATCAGCCAACGAAAAAAAATATTCGCCTTTTTCATTCAGACCTCATGGAATATTGCTCAAAGACTGTCTGGTATGTTTTATTTATCTTCAGTAGTAATCTTGTGTCATTTTTGTTCATTTTGAATGAAAGGTTTTTGGAATCCAGTAGTGGTAGTAGCTTTAAAGGGTACTATTTGCTTTTAACCTAAAGTAATGAATAAAAGAGAAATCCAGTCTGCAAGATAAAGGAAATTTACAGAAGGCTTTCTGCACAAAATGAAGACAGTGTTTTACCACAGCAGAATGTTTACAAATAAGTTTAAAAATGGTTGGGCAAATGCTAAGTAAAAAGAAGTGGGACACCAGTCCACATCCACTACCAACACTGAGCAGGTTCATACTATGATTCTGGCGAAAAGCAGCAAGAACATTAACTTCTATAGCACATTTTCATACACAGGATGTACAGGGCATCCGGAAAGTATTCACAGCGCATCACTTTTTCCACATTTTGTTGTTACAGCCTTATTCCAAAATGGATTAAATTCATTTTTCTCCTCAGAATTCTACACACAACACCCCATAATGACAATGTGAAAAAAGGTTTACTTGAGATTTTTGCAAATTTATTAAAAATAAAAAAATTGAGAAAGCACATGTACATAAATATTCACAGTCTTTGCCATGAAGCTCCAAATTGAGCTCAGGTGCATCCTGTTTCCCCTGATCATCCTTGAGATGTTTCTGCAGCTTCATTGGAGTCCACCTGTGGTAAATTCAGTTGATTGGACATGATTTGGAAAGGCACACACCTGTCTATATAAGGCCCCACAGTTGACAGTTCATGTCAGAGCACAAACCAAGCATGAAGTCAAAGGAATTGTCTGTTGACCTCCGAGACAGGATTGTCTCGAGGCACAAATCTTGGGAAGGTTACAGAAAAATTTCTGCTGCTTTGAAGGTCCCAATGAGCACAGTGGCCTCCATCACCCGTAAGTGGAAGAAGTTCGAAACCATCAGGACTCTTCCTAGAGCTGGCCGGCCATCTAAACTGAGCGATCAGGGGAGAAGGGCCTTAGTCAGGGAGGTGACCAAGAAAGAACCTGATGGTCACTCTGTCAGAGCTCCAGAGGTCCTCTGTGGAGAAAGGAGAACCTTCTTGAAGGACAACCATCTCTACAGCAATCCACAAATCAGGCCTGTATGGTAGAGTGGCCAGACGGAAGCCACTCCTTAGTAAAAGGCACATGGCAGCCCACCTGGAGTTTGCCAAAAGACACCTGAAGGACTCTCCGACCATGAGAAACAAAATTTTTTGGTCTAATGAGTTTGGTGTGAATGCCAGGCGTCACGTTTGGAGGAAACCAGGCACCGCTCATCACCAGGCCAATACCATCCCTACAGTGAAGCATGGTGGTGGCAGCATCATGCTGTGGGGATGTTTTTCAGCGGCAGGAACTGGGAGACTAGTCAGGATAAAGGGAAAGATGACTGCAGCAATGTACAGAGACATCCTGGATGAAAACCTGCTCCAGAGCGCTCTTAACCTCAGACTGGGGCGACGGTTCATCTTTCAGCAGGACAATGACCTTAAGCACACAGCCAAGATATCAAAGGAGTGGCTTCAGGACAACTCTGTGAATGTCCTTGAGTGGCCCAGCCAGAGCCCAGACTTGAATCTGATTGACTATCTCTGGAGAGATCTTAAAATGGCTGTGCACCGACGCTTCCCATCCAACCTGATGGAGCTTGAGAGGTGCTGCAAAGAGGGATGGGCGAAACTGGCCAAAGATAGGTGTGCCAAGCTTGTGGCATCATATTCAAAAAGACTTGAGGCTGTAATTGCTGCCAAAGGTGCATCGACAAAGTATTGAGCAAAGGCTGTGAATACTTATGTACATGTGATTTCTCAGTTTTTTTATTTTTAATAAATTTGTAAAAACCTCAAGTAAACTTTTTTCATGTTGTCATTATGGGGTGTTGTGTGTAGAATTCTGAGGAAAAAATGAATTTAATCCATTTTGGAATAAGGCTGTAACATAACAAAATGTGGAAAAAGTGATGCACTGTAGGTAAAAGTCAAAGTGCTTCACAAAATGTCAAAGAAATAATTACAAGAAATAAAAAACAAGGTAAAAAAATGATGAATAAATAACAAAAAATAAATGAACACAGAAATGAATAAAGAAATCGATCAATAAAAAACGGATGAGGATTTTGGCCCCTGGTATATGTTCAGCCAGTTCAGCCCATAAAAAGCAGTTGTTGTTCTTTGGTGCAAATGGAGTGTCTGTGTTTACTCCTAGAAAACAACAAGAGAAACTAACTGATCAAGGTCCAGGCTTTACCATCATGACCACATGTGCACAAGGAAAGCTGCACCTTTAGCAAAAGCAACCAATATCAGAATATTCATGACCAAATAATGTTGCATAATCTAAATGTTAGGTATCCAGATGCATGCTGACAATGTCCTAAATGTCTATTTTAGCTAAAATATTGTTAAATAAACCATTTCTAGATAATCAATGTGTGCATGACAGAAAAGCAAGTTCAAAAAGCAATCAAGCTTTTGAACTGGAGATGTTTTCAATTTGGCATAATATGACCCAGTGGTTAGATATGCCACCTCAAAGATCCAACATCCTTGATTCAAATCCCACGTCTAGTTGCTCTTTGTGTGGGTCTTTCCCCAGGTAGTCCACGTTTACTTCTGCATACAAAACACTTGGAAATTTGGTCAATTTTCAGTTCCAAATTGGCCCAGTGTGTGCTTTTGGGTGTTTGTGCCTTAATGGGCCCTGCAGTGGACCAGTGCCTCATCCAGTGTTTGCTCCTGCCTTGTACTTAATACTTTTGGGATAGGCACTGGATCTCTTTGACTGTTAACTGGATTAAGCTGGTTTGAGAATGTTATGTTACAATTTTATTAGTCATTTTAACATAAAGCATGCTGCCTGAAGACAAACATATCCTGAACACTCACTTGACAGGAAAATGTAGAGTGTGCTGTGCTTGTGTACGAGGGCTGGTGTACCTCTTAATTAGTACACATGGAGACATGTCAGAAATATCATATTGGATTATACCGTTACAGTGTAAGCAGACTATAAATTCAGGAAAGTGGCTGATTGAAATG
This sequence comes from Polypterus senegalus, assembly GCF_016835505.1. Taxonomy (NCBI): domain Eukaryota; kingdom Metazoa; phylum Chordata; class Cladistia; order Polypteriformes; family Polypteridae; genus Polypterus; species Polypterus senegalus. Next base: position 36,750,263 of record NC_053168.1, on the reverse strand, counting down.
TCGTGAAGGAACACTGAGGTTCTGAGGAGAATAAGGTAGAGACATAAAAGTAGGTGTTAATTGAAAGCAAAAGAGAAGTACTGTAAATGAGCCAAAAAAAGACTGTTTGCTGCTATTATGTTATATCATTTAAAATAATCTGAGTGATTTAAGTCACTTGTGTTTGTTAACGTGCATCAGCATCTTGAAAACTATCTGAGAATAGCAGTGCGGTAGCATTAGAAGTGGGGGGGCATTAATTCATTAGGGCTCATAGTTATAACTATACTTTTTATATCCATGCCAGAAATGAGATTTTTTCAAGATAACAAAAAAATATTTTTTTATTTCAATTAAGAGCTGCCATATTCTTAGAATATTTTCTACTTTTTTTTTTTTGACATTTTTGGATATCATGTTATATGTCTGTGACGTGTTCCTGTTGGAGTGCTGCAGTGGCATAGTGTCTTCACAAAGCAGAGTAACCCACTGTCCCACAGGTTATTCATTTTTAAAATATGATGATGACTCAATTTGGAATTACAGTCCAGTAGAAAAACAGCTGACTCTTTTGTTTACACATAAGCACTTTGAGACAGTCTTCTGTAGCATCAGTCACTAATGTGATCAAACAATGTCTGGAAAGGTTTCTAGAAACACAGTAAAAACACGGCAACTTTTATCTGGAAGGTAGTACAACTCCGGTACAAGCTTCCATTTCAAATATTCCCAGGCAGCAAAACCAACTGTCCTACTGATCATTACATACTGTATAATATGGAATCATATGAAAATGCTTCAAGAAACCCAATTTGTTTGTCAGTAAGCTGGCAGTTTAAATATAAACTGATATCATAGTAATTAAAAAACTGTGCTTTGAAATTTCAGGTATGTCATACCAGCTGTCTGGATTCCCATAGGCATCTGTTGTAGCTACATTTGCTTCAAAGAACTTGAGAAAAGAGAGACAAAATTGTTTGCAAGCATGACAGAAGGTAAGGAGTGCAGTTTCTGTTTTGATTACAAATTTTGGGAATCATTAAGGCCTTTCTGGTGTTACATTTGTAACTGTTTTTACAGCATGTCTTGGATATTGCTTATTAATTTATAACTCCAGAATCCTGGGTTCAAGTCCCATAGCAGTCACTAACTTTGTGGAATTTTAGTTTGGATTTTCTCCCACATCCTAAGATTGGCTGAACAGTCTAACACTCTTTGGGGACTTCTCTGCTGTGCAAAAATGAGACATCAGTTTTAAAATGTTGCTTGTGATGCAGAATTCATCACTAACTATTGAAAGTGGTTGCCAGGCTAGGTTGCAAAAGTGAAAAAATGGTGCTAATTTTAAAAGCTTATATTTGAAAAATTTAAGATCCAATGCAATTTTATGTAAGCTTGCTTTACCTACTACTTTACTTTACAGCATTTCACTCTGAAGTATTTATCACTTAATGCGCTCTGTGCACTCCTTCATTGTGTCATATGGCTTATTCAGACCTAGCGAACAAGGATTGGGGCAGTGTAATTCAGTTTATTTAGCAATTGTTTAAAAATAGTTTCACAGCTAAAAGCATTTCTTAATTAGCAGTTTAAGTTTGAAGTGCAAGGTGGTTATTTGTAAAAGACGACAAGTTGCAATGAAATACACCCTTCATTTACTTGTTAATCCTTCTGTCTTATATTTGAATGAAAAAAGAAATCTAATTATTACAAAATATATACTGGTGTTTTTAACGGTTCTATTAACTTTGCAGTGCTTTAAAGAAACAATCAAAAAGAAGTGAACAAATTTGTAAGAAGAACGATGTTTGAGTGAAAGTTGTTGAAAGTTTGCCTATTCTGCCCAAATCAACTTTGTAGCAGTTAGTGTATCTTTCGTCTTCACATAATTTAACTTACTTAGACACAGAAGACATATTGGGATCTTTTCAGCTCTTCACATTTGCCTCTCCAAAGGAACTAAAGCAGACTTTTAACATTCCTGTTACATGCACACCTTTGTGTTGAGCCCAGTTGTGACAGTATTTTACACCTTGTTTCACTTCCATAATAGAAAGCCAGTAAGCACAGTGCGCATGTTAACATTTTATTTTTATCATAAAACAGACTAGTGATTGGCAAGTTATGTGCTGATCCAGGCCCGTCGCAACAAGGCAGGCAAACCAAGCAATTGCTTGGGGCCCCGAGCTGGCCTGGGGCCCCAAGACAACGACTGGTTAAGAATACAATGCAGCGACAAACTGTGTGAGCGCCCCATTGATAGTGAATGCAGTAAAGTGCAATGACACTGTTATCGGGATCCCCTCCAAGGGGGCCCCTCGCTGACAGCAGCCAGCCAACCACGCGATCTCTGCTGCCGGCAAAATACAAAACTTCCTCGGCAGTCATGAAGCGGAATTATGCTTCAGGAAGCCAAAAAAGAAAGAAGAGAAAGGAAGAGGAGGATAAGAAAAAACAAGACAGTGGTAAGTGATAAATTACACACATAAAATAGCTCTACTTGTCTTGTACAAATGGTGCAATTTTGCAGCAGGTAGGCTAGCAGAAATATGTACAGTATGGCTATGCTGTGGTTCCTTTGCCTGCGTGCGTGCGTGCGGGGGGCCCCCAAATTCCTTCAAACGGCCCTGTGCTGATCAGCCAATTATGCATTTTGAGCAAAACCCAAAAAAAAATGGTGCATCGCTTAATTGCCTGACATTCTTGGCAACCAAGGGCCAAAAAGTGGTTGCCAATTGCCTCACAATGCTTGCCAGTGGCAACCTGGCAACTATTAATGTCAAAACACATGGTGTAAATCAGTCAGTTATTTTGGGAGCAAGCATTCTTGGAGAGGAGGCAATTTTTGTAACTCTGATCACAGGTTTTTGGTTGTATGGCATCGGTTTTGTGTGCTGACCAAAAAGGTTTGAACGAATGGAAAATGATTTGTCAATGTTTTTACTTTTGGGTTCATAGTTGCAATAATTCCATACAGTCAAAATGTTAGTAGTTAAAAAATTAAACATTCCCATATTCAACTAGATTTTTTTATGGGTGTAGGTAGTAAACCAAAAGGTTTGATCGTCAATAAGGTATTTTCTGAAACAACAATTTCAGTTTGAGCTGAATTTCAAAAACATCTTTCTGTTAGTAGAGTCAGGCTAAAAATTCTGGGTGCTACATGTGTGATTGTGTTGTGTGTGTGACACTGATGACTATATCTTATATTTAATATTTATTAAACTTTCATATTTGATGTTAAACAGGCAAAGCATGTTGAATTGTTCAAATAAGTGGCTGCTATTCCTTGTGTTTATAAAGCCTTCTATTAACAGCATAACCAAGGGCCTTCTTCACATGTCCTAATTAAGAAGTTTTCATCTCTCTAAGGTTTTCTTTTTATACACCACTTGTAATGTTTGTTTAGTATTTTAAAAGTATTATCATGATTTTTTTCATAATGCATACTAGAATTTCTAAGGCCATAGTTGCAACCAAGAATTGGATTTAAGGAAGAAGAGAAGGATATGTTATGTTAGAGTTTTTAAGCAGAAAATGTCTTTTTACTCGAGGTGATGCAGTTTTCTGCTGCTTTCCAAATAAATTCTACTGATACATTATGCTTGGGATTAAACATTTGAATAATAAGGACTGAATATTTAATGTTTTTCTAATGGTTTTGAATGTTTCCATTGATTTTAGAAATTGTGCTCCATTTCTGGGATGTTCAACTTTTTGTAAAACACAGGAGCACGAGGCAGGCTGTTGAAATTTAATATATGTTGGCATAATAATGATTTGCTTAAATGATCAACCCAAAGTCCATCTTGAAGAATGAGTAATCCCTCTACTAAATCAAAAGTAATCCTGAAAGTTGAGAATGTCCCACCTGCTCAAGCCCAGCTCAATATGAGTGTGAGCAGCTTCTTTGAATTTGAGCTTATCTTCTGTTTTCATATAATCTACACAGTATTTTGTTAGACGTTGTCTTGTTTTTTATTTAGAAAAACAATAAAAGGAACAGGGTGGCGCAGTGGTAGCGCTGCTGCCTCGCAGTTAGGAGACCCGGGTTCGCATGGGTTGCATGTTCTCTCCGTGTCTGTGTGGGTTTCCTCCGGGCGCTCCAGTTTCCTCCCACAATCCAAAGATGTGCAGGTTAGGTGGATTGGCGATTCTAAATTGGCGTGTGTGTTCTGCGGTGGGTTGGCACCCTGCCCAGGATTTGTTCGTGTCCTGTGTTGGCTGGGATTGGCTCCAGCAGACCCCTGTGTTCGGATTCAGCAGGTTGGAAAATGGATGGATAAAAGGAATATATTACTTTTGCAATAATGACAACAGTTATCTGACAATTCAAATTTATAAGTTTAGTGCGAAAGTTGAAATCACACTGTACCTTGAAAAGCTTGTTTTACCTAAAAATATCAAATTACTGCTGAAATTGGCGTGAGAGCTTTTGTTTCCTGAAGACCTTTGTTACTGACATTAGCATTAAAGGGAAAGCAAATTTATTGAACAGATTCATATGTTCATTCTTTAAATTCTAAATGGAGCACTGCATGTGAATTAACTGACTGATGTTTTTAATTGGGGCAGCACGGTGGTGCTGCTGCCTCGCAGTTAGGAGACCCGGGTTCGCTTCCTGGGTCCTCCCTGCGTGGAGTTTGCATGTTCTCCCCGTGTCTGCGTGGGTTTCCTCCCACAATCCAAAGACATGCAGGTTAGGTGGATTGGCGATTCTAAATTGGCCCTAGTGTGTGCTTGGTGTGTGCTTGGTGTGTTTGTGTGTGTCCTGCGGTGGGTTGGCACCCTGCCCGGGATTGGTTCCTGTGTTGGCTGGGATTGGCAGCAGACCCCCGTGACCCTGTGTTCGGATTCAGCGGGTTGGAGAATGGATGGATGTTTTTAATTGTCAACACATACAAGAATACAGCAATAGGAACAAGGTTAAATTATTGTCAAGAAAATGAAAACTTATAAAAGGAAAAACCTACAACACATACTTGTTTTCAGGGCTGCTATTTATAAGGAGAAAGAGAAAACAGCTGTGAGGAGAGTAGACACAAAACTAAAGGGAAAGGAGGAACCTGGTGGTGACTGAAGCAGAGAACATAAAGGCTTAGGACAGTACAGAACAGCAATTGTTAATCTGTTAACAGAGCTTTTACTCTGTTTGTTCTGATGCAGAAAGGGGATTCCAGAAGTCACAAGTATGCAAACAGTCCGGCTTTACTCTTAAATGTATATATTGTTCTAATTACTTTTAATAGTTTTCTTTCTCACTGTGAACCCTTGGCAACTTTGAGACTTATGCATCCACAAATAAGGAAGAAAATCTTTAATATGATTTGTTAACTGGCACACCTGTTTTAGAAAAGCAATTTGTTTCATTATATGTATGATAAGAAACATATTAGTACATTTTGGAAAGCATGTGGTATAAATCCGGCTTAACTCAACTTAGACAAACCTATATCAACTTATTTTTTAATGTATGAACTTATGAAAACACTTTTCCTGATGTTGCTGTTGTTTCAGCATGGTCAGTGCCAGTGCAGGAATACTGGTTCCCTTTTCTCTTCCTACTGGGAATGTTCACATGGTCCTTAATGGAATACCTCATCCACCGCTTTCTATTTCATACCATGCCACCTTCAAACAGCTACTTTCTGATAACGCTACACTTTCTTCTGCATGGCCAGCACCACAAGGTATGGAAATTACAATGTTATATACACTTTGTGCCACTGTATAACATTTACAAAAATGTATTTTACACTGATAGTATAAATTTCCCTGAAACATTTAAAGCCAATATTATTTTATCTTGATTTTGTGTTTGGAGCAGACTCTAGATAAACTATACGACAATTAGTAAATTGTTTTGCCTTCAATTTTTACACTGTTTTTCCTAAGGTAAAAAGAAAACTTTCAAAGAAGCCCACCAAGGTGCCTAAATCCTATTAGACCTGGAAAGTTGTGAACAATGCCGAGCCATGTTGTTTAGAATAACATGATTACAGTGCCTATAAAAACTGATAACCCTCTTAGACGTCTTCACACAGACTTCTTTGACAGACACCATTGACTCACAATGGATGGAATTTGGCTTGTTTGACACCAATCAGCAGGAAACGACACTTTAAAGTCAAAGTTGAAACAGATCTCTGCAAAACAGTCTTAATTATTTGCAAAACAAATTACACAAGTGATTTATCCTCTTGAAGTCACTACTTAGTAGATGCATTTTTGACAGCCATTATAACCTTGATTCTGTGTCTCTATGAAGATTACACATCTAAACACTACAGTTTTTTTTTCCATTCTCCTTTGTAAATTTAGTTAAGCTTTGTCATTAGTGAACTACCTCTTTCAAGTCCAGCCACAAATTCTCAGTTGGATTGAGATCTGGACTCATGAGTTGGCCACTAACCTTGCTGTTTTCAATACCATTCCTGTGAACTTTGGCTTTATACTTAGGGTCATTGTCTTGAAGGAAAATAAATCTTCTCCCAAGGAAAAGGTTTCTTGCTGACTGCATCAGGTTTTCCTCCAGGATGATTTCTCTGTATTTTGCTGCATTTGTTGTAACCTCTACCTTCACAAGCTTTCCAGGGCCTCCTGCAGAAAAGATTTCCCACAACAAAATGCTGCCACCACCGAGGTTCACAGTAAGGAAGGCTGAGTTTTTCATAATGTGGACTGTTTAGCTTTCTCCAAACATGGGATTTTAGTCTGATGGTCAAAAGGCTCAATTGTTGCCTCATCAGACCATAGAACCTTCTTCTGGTTGACTTTAGAGTCTTCCATGTGCTTTCTGGCAAACTCTAGCTGAGATGTCATGGTCATGTGCATTTGTTTCCTAAACAGTGGCTTACCCTTTGCCAATGTCCACTAAAGGTGCCACTGGTGAATCACCAGTCTGCACAATCTGTACCATCTGAGCCACTATAGCTTGTCATTCTTTCAGAGTTATCATAGGTCTCTTGGTGTAATCTGCTTCTTGCATGATTATGGGCGGCCTGTCCTACCAGATTTACAGCTGTGTCATACTCTGTCCATTTCTTAATAACTGATTTAACTGAACTCCAAGGGATAGTCGGTGATTTTCTTGTCTCCATCCCTTGACTTGTTCTTTTTATTCAGCTAGGAGTGTTTTTTTGTCTTCATTGTGTAGATTAGGCCATCATACTGACTCATCAAAACCTGGAACTTTCAGATAAGGAGCATTTATACCACCATTATTTGAAACCCTTTGACTACAGACAGGTGATCTCCATTGCAAATCCAATGTGTATAACAATAAAAATCTGAAAACTTCAAAGGGGAATAAATATATTTTATAGGCTCTGTAGATGTTAAACATGTACTATGTAAAAGTTAGTTTAATTAATTTTATTAAAAATATATTAATAAATTACAATTAAATATTGTATTCACATAGTTTAGTTTTACAAAAAAGAAAATTTACAAACATACGTGCTTAAAATTTGCTCAATCTAATTCAGAGCTGTGGGAGGACTGGGGCCTATCCTAGCAACATTGAAAACTAAACAGGAAGCAGCTCCGAACAAGGAGCCAGACAATGGCACTTACCCACACTCACATGGTGCAAGTTTACAGTTGACAATTAGGCTGACAGAAACAATGTGGGAGGCCATTTTTGAATTTTAAATGAAATTCCAGTAATTCACCAAATATTTTTAAAAAATCTTGTTAAGGGTGTGGCATGCTAAAAAAATTGCCTATATAAAATAGTATAGAAGGGCGGCACAGTGGCGCAGTGGCTAGTGCTGCTGCCTCGCAGGTAGGAGACCCAGGTTCGCTTCCCAGGTCCTCCCTGCATGGAGTTTGCATGTTCTCCCCGTGTCTGCCTGGGTTTCCTTCCACAGTCCAAAAACTGGCAGGTTAGGTGCATTGGTGATTCTAAATTGTCCCTAGTGTGTGTGCCCTGCAATGGGCTGGCACCCTGCCCGGGGTTTGTTTCCTGCCTTGAACCCTGTGTTGGCTGGGATTGGCTCCAGCAGACCCCTGTGAAGCTCTAGTTAGGATATAGCAGGTTGGATAATGGATGGATGAAAATAGTATAGAAACCAAGACACATACTATATAAAAAAGCAATTCAGTTGTTATTTTCTACAGTTTGAAATCTTACAGCCAGTCCAAAATACAGTATATTTTTTACTAGCCAAAGTACTCAGCATTGCCCAGGTATATTTGTTAAGGAAAGGAAGCAAAGTTTTATGTTTTTTTCTTTTTTAAATAGTGACCGTATTGTTATTGCTAGCTGTCCTAACCATCATCCGTACTGACTCTTTATTAATGTCTCTGCTCTCATGAGTCAAGAATGTCTCTTTTTGGGTCTGATTGAATCCCAGCATTGTGGTAACTCCTTGCTGGGCTGTAACCACAAACGCTGTCATGTCCTTGCTGTTCAAGGTGGACAGTTCATAGTGCTTCAGTTATGAAGAAAATGTGAAAAAGCAGCAGTTAAAACAACACCCCCTTTGATCCTCCCTTGTGTTGTGCTGCACCTCCACTCTCGATCAAGCCTTACTTACCAGTCCACTGCAAAAGCACATAATGTTACATAAGGTTAAACTCTGGTCATTTTGACTTCTAGTCTGTTTGGGTGCTTCACTTGTTCTGAGGCAGCAAACTGTAGCACATATTGAAGAATAAACCCACTGGGACTCCCCCCAGGGTAAAGAATTTGGGTTCCGAAGTAGTCTGTCTTGTCTGTATGGTCCTAGAACGCAACTATGTAAAATGTGGTCCAGATCGGTCAAAGGGTGTAGGACTGTACAGGGAACAGACAGACATTCTATTTTATATATAGACCAGGCTGACCCGCCTTTTAAGGCGACCGACTTTTAAGTTGACCACTTCTTAAGGCAATTCAATATGTAGATCAATTTGGTATTTTATACAAACTCATTAATTTGGTTATATTGCATTTGAGCGGTATTACTTTAATACTCGTAGTTTCTGTTATTTTTGTGATGAAATGTAAACTTTTTTTCTATATTGAGGTTGCCCTTTGGAACCCCCCTGATATTTATTACGCGGTGTGGCATTTGTACTCCATCCCCAGAGGGGACTGGGCGGTCTTGTGGTCTGGAACCCCTACAGATTTTATTTTTTTTCTCCAGCCTTTGGAGTTTTTTTATGTTTTTTCTGTCCACCCTGGCCATCGGACCTTACTTATTCTATGTTAATTAATGTTAACTTATGTTTATTTTTTATTGTGTCTTCTATTTTTCTATTCTTCATTTTGTAAAGCACTTTGAGCTACATTTTTTTTGTATGAAAATGTGCTATATAAATAAATGTTGATTGATTGATTGATTGATCAACATTAATTATTTCCAGAGACATAATTTTGTCTATTTTTCCATCGCATTGCGCACAAAAGCAAGGGAACGATGGGAGCACCAGAACTCTGCTCACATCATGTCACTTCGTACCGCAAGCTGCAAGTAGTAAGTCTGTGATAAGCTGAATACCGCTACGCTTTCCACTCACGGGACGGAAGGACAATCCTGATCGCTTTTATATAGTAAGAAAGAAGACGAAATCGCACAGTCTGGAGTAGAAAATATCTTTTACCTAGAAAAACGAAACTACAAATCCCATCGTGCATTGCAAAATGGACGGGCGTGTGAAACTCAGCCTGCGTAGCACTCACGGGACGGAAGAACAATCCCGACCGCTTTTATATAGAAGGATTATCTAACATGAACATAACATTTTAATTTGAACTATCCAGAAATTAAAAATTGTAGTTGATACGTAAATGGATTCATGAAAGAGTGAGCTTATCAGATATAAGCATATGTACAGCTATAAATGTTAATGCTGTAATGGTTGCCATCTAGCTCCCCTAACCATAAGCAGAAAATGACAGCATGCTTTGCTTGTTTTTTTTCCCATAGGTCTCCTAAAATACACTGTTCTGTACAGCAAAAAAGAGATGAAAAAAAGACTGATACACAGGCTTAATAAAGTTGTATTTTTTAAAAATCAGCACCACAGTTTACCTACTACTGAATCTCATGTGATCTTCAGTTTTAAAATGTATTTGTTATTCATCACTGGATCATTCTTAGCTTTCCTTGATATATAAATTTACTGAGCAAGAGATGGGAGACTGGGTTTTAAAAGTTGGGGCCACATTATTGTATAAGCCCCTACATTTCCTAGTGTATATATTAAAAAACATGAAGTCATTAAGTCATCTTGAGGTGGCTGGCAATTATTTTAGAAAGATTACAACTTTTAACTCTGACAGAATTGAGACCTCAGTCTTTGCATGTTTTGTCAGAGCTACAGTTGGTCTGATTTCATGATTTCAAAGAATGATACGTAATTGTATGCTGTATACCATTACAGTATTAAAAACTCATTTTCTTTACTTTCATTCCAGGCTCCATTTGACAGATCCCGGCTCGTCTTTCCTCCAGTACCAGCCTCAGTTTTTGCTCTTTGCTTCTACTTGATATTTCGGTTGCTCCTTCCACCGGCAGTTGGCCTGAACATTTTTGTTGGGGGCTTGTTTGGCTACATTATTTATGATTTGACTCACTATTACCTGCACTATGGCTCGCCAAAGAAAGACAACTACTTCTACAAGCTGAAGATATACCATATAAAACATCACTTTAAATATCAGAAATCAGGTATGTTAAACCAGGAATAATTTGGCTTTTTATGTTTGTGTGTGTCCTGCGGTGGGTTGGCACCCTGCCCAGGATTGGTTCCTGCCTTGTGCCCTGTGTTGGCTGGGATTGGCTCCAGCAGACCCCCGTGACCCTATTCGGATTCAGCGGGTTAGAAAATGGATGGATGTTTATTAAAATTAATTTAATGAATTTACAAACATATATTGCAGTCATGAACTGTATTGGTAGCTGCAAAAAATGCTTACATTTCATTTAGTATTAAAATATTTTCTTTGGAGGTATATTTAAAAACGTAGCCTTTGTTTTCCTGTTTAAAATCTGTTTAATGCTGTTAGCTTTACATTTCTGTATTGCTTGATCCGAGTCAAGCTTGTGAATCCACTTTAATTTCCTTCAGTTTTACAGATGGTTGTTTTATGCATCTGTCTTTCAATTTGGCAAGTACAACAAAACCATTCCTTAAACCTAAAACAAAAAAGGCTGGATATATTTTCTGACATACCCATTGTGTGCGTTTTTTTTTGTTTTTTTTTACTTACTTGTAAATGGAAGTTTGACGATGGCTTCAAAAATTGTCTATTGATTCAAGATCAAACGATAAACAAAAAAGAGAAAAATATCCCGAACAATATGCAAACAGAAATGCAAAAAAGCAAAGTTTATAGAATGTAAGTTGGAGGATGAAGTAATTAATAACATTCTTTGCATAAATTACAGAAGATACTGGAAACTGCAGTAATGGGTAGGGATAGTCATCGTACTTCTATTTTGTAGAATTTTGTCATTATATTGGGGCAGTCAGCACTGCAAACTACCTGACAGGCTGGCAAGTTAAATAGTTAAAGTACAGAGGTACTAGAGACTTATTTTGTTTTAGTGCCACTCAAAGATAGGTTTGCGCTTAGGTAGCATAACATTGATTAAATCTTCTTACAGAAACGTGAAATGAAAAAAAAAGAGCACAATTTTTATCTTTGCCATTTTTATCTAGCATTGCACCAGGACTGCCATAACCACCAAAAGCCCCGGCCTACCCCGTTTCTTCCCATTCCCCTGGATCTGTGTCATTATGTATAACTCAAGAAAATGAACACCAGTATGAGGTGACTGCCTCGTTGCCTGCCCTGGATGCAACAATATTTTTAACACGTTAAACTGGCCACATTAATTGCAAAAATTAACATGTTAACTTTCCCAGGCCTACTTATAAGCAATTGAAATTTTAAATGTTTTATTCTTTTTTGTCATACTTTTCCAGAATATTAATACTTCAAAAAATATTCCATTGGAGTTAAGTGTAAATAGCACTAGATGGAGCCATTGAGAAGAACAAATCAAAGGCAGTGAAGTTCATTTTTACATAAGCATAATTCACCAAGAAAAAGCCTTTCATGTACTGCATTAGTAATCTATGCACACAGCTTTATCTCTAGAAAAGTGAAGACAGGCCTAGGTTTCCACTCAGAGTACACATCCACTTGTTTTATTTTCTGAAAAGGATCCTCTCTAAAATTAAGCAAACATTTATTGAGACATACCTGATGAAGTGGCCAAACCCTCAACAGGTAGGTCAACAGTAAAAGCAACCAGTCCTCTTCTCTGTCATTTCACAGTCTTCTGTCAAGTCAATCTCTGTATTTTCTGTAAAGAAATAAGACATATGTAATAAAGAAACAGAAGTATCTTTGAGAAGTCTCAATAGTTGTTTCTTTATATTTCTATTTTCACCATTAGGATTTGGAATAACAAGTCAGTTTTGGGACTACCCCTTCAACACTCTGATACCAGAAACATCCTGAGCAGTTCACGAGAGGCCTTGTCAGACTGATCTTAAATCACTAACCTATTCCACCTTGGAGCACAAAATCCAGCTTTGATTCCCGAAGTGGTAATTTTTTTTCAAGCTAACTGTTTAAAACTTAGTTTTTATTTATATATTTAAAAAAAATTGTATTAAAAAACAATATTTATGTTGTATTATTATTTCAAATTAGTGGATAAATAGCATTCTACATGAAGGGAAGTTTGACCTTAAAACACTTAAACCATAAAGACTTTTTGTAAAGATGTTACGGGATGAACAACTTCTTAATATCATATTATTTAACTAGTGGCCACAGGTGCATTACTAATAATGTTAGATGCTGCAAAAAATAAATGAATATGTTTACAAATAATTGAGTCTGTACATATTTTCACTTTTTGTTTTAAATGGGAAATATTACACTGTGTTTAGTCAGGTTTTCAATTACTGTACATTTTCTTAATCAAAGAGAAGAATTAAGAAGAGGAAAATCTAATGTAGCCGAATATGAAAGGTAACAGCTGTCAGCACAATGCAATATTCGGGAAGACTAGAGTCATGTCAGTTCTACTTGGATGATTTAAAAGGATACCTCTTTATTCAACGTACTTTTGATATCTGATTCAGAATACTCTTTGCTGCATTATATATTATTGATTTGGACATTTCAAAACTTCCATGCATCCATTGTATTCCACTTAATCCAGTTGCAGGTTTGATGGTAAGTAAGCCTGACCAGTATGTGTCTGAGGAGTCTGGAGTCCACGCAGGCTGTGTATGGCCCAGGACTCAGACTGAGGCGTCTGGTGGTATGAGGCAGCACCACTGTACTCTGGCCTACTCTATTTCAAATCTGTTCACTTTATTTACATTTCTATAATTTAAAAAGGCAATGTTTTGTCCAAGAAAACTGTAAAGTGTTAGGAAAAAGAAATTAGTACAACATTTTTAAGGTTGCATTTTTAAACTGAATTAAAATTGAAAGAACAGAATAAACTAATTGCTGTATTTGGCAGCAAAGTGATAAACTTGATAACATACTTAGTGAAAGATGGAGAATATGCTAAAGCTGGCATGTGTGGAATATAATTACATTCAAGTGTTTTTAACAAGTGGCATCACTTTCATGTACATGCAATGATAATAATGTCTAAAAACAACGAAGAAATGAATGAACACTGACCTACACACACTAAATGTTTACCGTGCTTAACAAAAACAAATAAGAAGTTTTTGGTGAATAAATTGTCTTTAAGGATGTATTAACCCAAAAGCCATAATGTTTTGCTTAAAAACTGTGTTGACTGCTTATTACTGATGATCCAGGCAAAAATGCTTACAGGGTAAGTTTGGTATTTTTCAAGACAAATTTGTTTTTTAACAGTTATGGTGTGTATAAGTTAATTTGCCGTATAAAATTGTGTTCTAAGATGAAACATTATTTTACAGATTTTTTAACTACTTGGGTCACAATCTTGTCAAATATGTCCATCTGGAATCAGTAAAGTTTTCAATTTAACAAAACGTGGCTTACATGATTCTAAAGTACGCTTGTGACAACAAAAGTAAACTGGAAGTAATAAACTTTACGAGAGATTCTTGGTAACATTTTCTTAACCGAAGCATACATATCATGTTTGCCTCTCTACTTGCAACAGCTATTTTGAGATTTTCCACAGGTACACCCTCAGTTCGCCAAATGTTTGTAGCTTTAGGCCGCAAATCTTTCTACTTTTTTCTTTGTGGCTCAGTTTCTTTAATGGTTATTATTATGTTTTGGCCAGGTTTCCTTCCCTGGCTTATGCGTATGCTCCCTTTCTTTGTCATTTTCTTTAATTCTTCAGTCTGAATTATTTAGTTTTTGTTATTCACATTAATATTATTATCTCTCTATTTTAAAAAAATCTTGGGAGGGAGACAAGGGAGACGAGACGTGATCTTTTTGGAAGACACTTTGATGTCCCTCGAGACAAAAAGACAGCCACTCTACAGGCTTGTAAATGATCGATACGCAGAATGAAAAGAAGAAAACGCAGCTCGCAAGAAGCAGGAGAAAGACAGCAGCTGATCCGACCGCATCTCCTTAGCGTGCATTCAGCCTCCCCTTCACAACGCGAGCAGCGTAATACGACCCGCGAGAAAGAGATTTAACCATTCCTGGGGCCAGAAATAAAGGACAAAGAGTAGATGACAAAGTAGAACATCATAAAGAATTCAGAAATGTTGGCGTGGTACACATGCACAGCAGGTTAGAGATAATGGAAGTACAAAAATTCCAAAGTCTCAAAAAAAGATAGGAAAGATTGAATTAGCACAAAACAAACGGAAATTATTACTTGGTGAAATAACGGAACAGCGAAAAGACATTGAATATAAACTTTAAGTCAGAGACTTGTAGATCGTCTAATTCGTGTTGCCAGCGAGAATTAAAAGATTCCAAAAATGTTGTTGCGGTATGAAGTCCAGTTAGATGGAGACTTTTAACATGAGATTCTTTCAAGTCATGCCCTGCTTACAACTGTTTTCAAACAAGACCACGGTCATCTAACCTCAGTCGTGTGAATGCTTTTGTCAGACACGTTTCCTGCGCTCTCAGCTCTTATAAATTTTAACAGGACAATAATTTTATTTGTTCAAGATGACACGTCAACGACAAAGCAAAAAAGAAAGAGCATGGACAAACATTTGAGAAAGTTGTTCTATTTATTAGAGAGAAAAAAATGATATCAACTCAAAGGCAGTTATAAGTTGCATTGTCATGATGTAAGTCCAAACACGGAATCAAAATTAAATGCAATCTTGAAGAAAAGTTAATTCCAAATATTGTTTTTAAAGTAAAAGTGAAAATAATGCATATGTAACAATTCCAATGAAAATAACAATCTCTTTAAATTGTATATCCGGGAAAACAAACCCGGGAGTGGGCGGGTGAAGAGAGCAGGGGGCGGAGCCCCCTAGTATTAATTTATTATTTAGTTGTGTATGTTTTGTGTATTATAGTTTTTCTTCTGTTTAACAATATGTATGTACTATGTCTTTAAATATCTTTATGTTGTCTATGTTTTGTGGGTGGTTCCCCAAGATGTAGGGCCATCTGTACATCACAGTTGGGGGACGACTCCCAACCCCAAAAAGCCTCATGGGATATGCAGTCCTTCGCGGTTCATTAAATACGCTTTGGATGTTGGAGTTTTGTTAGCTGTGCCGTTTCATTATATTTTGCTGGTTATTTTGATCTTGTTGCTACTGTTCATTTTGTTATTTTGTTCAATTACAATTTTTTTACTTGTTTGCCGGTTGGTTAAAAGGCAATCCTTTTTGGCTCCTACAACTTTTTGAGAAGTTTGTTATTTTTGCAATTTGTGTTAATAGATCCTGTTTTTTAAAGATTCTGGTGGGACTTGTCCCTTTTCAAGATGTTCCTTTTCCTCTCTTCTTGTGAGACATACTGTACATCATTTCAAGGCATATTCTCCATTTTGAGGCCTAGACAGACCCATGCAACAAATCTCACCGAAGGCAAGCCTTTCATTTTCCTAGGTCAGGTTTGTCCTGGGTGAGATTTGTTGCATGGCCTTTTTTAGGCCTCATTCCATTGCTGTTTTGTGGAGCCAAATTCGCAGCAGTTACATTTTGACATGGCATTTAACAAATGATGCTCTGCACAAAGGTGCCCTGAGTGTCAGATATAGTGGCAGAGCTGTCATTATGAACGAAATAACTGGTTTGAATATGCATCTTCCATGATTCAAATGTGTGCCAGTGCTGGCAGTCCATGCATACATTTAAACCATTATTTGCTTATGCCATGTGTACTCAAATCATATTTTTTATAAGCAATGCTGGCAAATATGCTGAATCACATGTAGATGCAGTAATTTAATGACATATGATGATGATTTTTTTGCCTACTTTTAGCCTGTGTTTTTATTTTACCTAACCTATAAAGCAAAAGTCGCACTGAGTGGCAGCATGGTACGTACTAGTGAAGTGTGCATGCAAGAGTTTCATTCTACTTTGTTCACAAAACAGTTAATCAGAATGAACTGTTTACATTGCATTGTATTTTGTAGAGAAGCCTTACATTTTTGAAAGTGCCAAAGCCACCTGCATGTTAGTACTAAGTCTACGATAACAATCAACACTCATCATTACACACATTCTGAGGTATGTGTGCACACACAATAAAAAATACTTATAAAATATAAACATAGTATCAAACAGATTGAAGTGGCACAGAAAAATTGTAGCACATGCTTAGTCGCTGTTGTTGAGTATATGCTAATAAAAGAACTGAAGAGAATGCTTTTGAGTGAGTAAATATAATTGTTAACTTTCACTGTTTCTTCTTAGTAGGCATTTACTCAAGCCCATAATATGATGAAGCAGATCTACTTTACATTAACTTTTTATTATTTTTATCACATGGTGTAAAAGAAGGAGAGGATAACAATAAAGAGTCGGTGTACCAAGACACCCACCCTGTATAATTGGATGCAGAAGAAGTAAAAAAAAATCCCAAAACACGCAATTATTGCAGAGTCGTCTCTGCAGACGCCAATTGAAACAGAACTGCCAAAGATGGATGAGCCTCTGGCTCTCAGTCCTCCAGGCAGGAAGAAATGGGTCCGGGTGGAAGGACAATATTCCACTCTAAAGAGGGAGAAAGAGAGAAAGATGTTAAGATACAGCGCCAACCCTTGGTGTGGCAGTGGAATTACACTCACTAGAGCTCTTCGGCTGTCTTCTATGCGCATGCGACAATGTATTGAAGGAGCGTGAGTGAGTGTGTGATTTTTTTCAGTGATTATTGTCGATGGCCTTATACTAAAGAACAGGCAGCAATTCACATCTGGGCATCAACATTGAATAATGTCAATAACAGTGCTTTGTGATAACTATTCGTGGTGATGGCTGCACTCCTGGGACTGAAAGATTGCCATGGAAGGAGATGAGAATTGAGGTAAAGTGCACAGCGGGTCTAAATTTATTAAAAAAGAATCACAAGTATTATCTGAAAAACTGAAAAGATTAAATAGTTTAAGATTCCTTACCAAAATAAAGTTGAATGACCCTTCCTTGGATTCATTTGTTAATAAATTGGCTTGCCCGTTCCTCTGTATTGCTACAGAATGGCCACTAGATGGAGCCCCCCATCCAGTTTAGGAGTTCAGTAACTGTAGAGTCTGCATCTCAAAGCTCAGTAGGAGTTTATCAAAGATATCCACAATCCTGCACTGGCAGAGTTAAACACAGCATGTATGTTGATTGTTTAAGTAAGCAATTTATCATTTAAAATCTCACATCGAGACTATAATTACATAAATATAATATAGAGTAACATAATATTGTCAAATCCAGTTAATCTATTTCAGGGTCACGGAGCCTGGATCCTATCCCAGTGGTGCGGGAGTAAGGCAGGTTTCAGCCCAACGTAGGGCAGTCTTCCTTACAGAGCTGGACAATGACTGGATGTTTGATTCTAATTACTTTTTCACCCATCTATTCATTTACTGAACCTGACTAACACTCTTAGGGTTGCACTTGGATTTCACCCGTCCTGGCAGCATCAGGTAGGAGGCAGGACCCAAGGATGGGCACTCATACACACTCACTCAGACCGGGTCAGCTTCAAGTCACCACTCAATCTAACATGCATGTCTTGAGGAAGTTTCACAAGAAAACAACTTAACAGAAAAAACCCTGTGTAGATATGGGGGAATATGCTAACTCTACAGAGCCTGTAGGGTGGGCTTCAATTCAAACCAGTCATGAGGAACTGGGAGAAGGCATCAAGATTCGTTCTCCGTCTCATGGCCAAATCAGAGTCAGTCAGTGAGCCTGATGTGCAGTTTTTACTGAGTTTAGCAGACACAAGTAGTGAATCATTAAAGCTGATTTTAAAACAAACAGGTAAAAGACAAAGCCCACACAACCAGCTCCTGACTGACTTGATGACAGAAAAACCCTTCTTGATACAGGAATTGGTTCTGGGATGACTGGGTTGGTTAAAGAAAACATCCAGAAATTAGGAAACGGTGAACCTGGATTGCAGGGAGAGGCCATCGTGAACCTGACCATGGAAGCACCCAGAGGGAAATGCACTTCTGTGGAGAAGTAAGAGGAGGGGCAGAGAGGTTTTGGGGGCAGAAAGATGGGCATCAATAGAGATGCCTGAGGAAAGAGTCAGAGGGAAATGACCAGAAGGTGGGGACAAATATATGGAGGAAAGTACTGAGGCATTTAGGGATCAGAGATATCAGTAGAGTCAGTAACACTGCTGATAACAGAACAGAATACTGTGTCATGGAGAATAAGTCTTTTATTTTCTAAAGATCCTGTATTTGCCCTGTCACTAGCTGGGTGTTGACGGTTTTACCACTTCAGTAGGCAATATTGGAAGTGCTTTTGCAACTTTTTGGGACTCTTTGTCATAACACGTTTAATTCAAAGTTTACTAAATGTTGTGGGGTGTGCACAATGTTATTAGCTCCTCAACGGTGCGGCGTGGCGCTCTAGGGGTGTACATGTAGACTCTGTCAGAATACTCAGAAATGCAGCAGTCCCTCCAATGAAGGACAGGACGTCCACAAAGACATTGTCTGTAATGTGACACTACTTTATTTAATTTTTTAATCACTTTCTGTTGCTTTATTTAAAGTCCTCTGAGCTTAGCTTGGTTTGAAAGAGGAGGGAAGGCTGCCACTTTGTAAACTGGAGGTGCCAGGCCACGAAGAAGGAGAAAGGTAAATAAATAAATGGCGTGGTGGATAAGAGCCTAACATCCTAGTAGAGAACAAGTTTTGGTTTGTTCTTCTGTCAAATGCCTCGATAACCTTGTGAAAGTGTGGCACTCCCAAAGCAAACAAGCCAGACGGGTAGAGAGCCTCACTTGACTTAATCAGCACATTTTGTAAAAGGATTAGCAATTCATTACCACCATAATCACTGAGCTTTATCTCCCAGGGACTTCATATTTGTTTCCCTAGTTCCTTTTCTTCAGGATGTTGGTGTCAACATTTCTGCTCTGTTTAAACTCTGCTGTGCAAACAAATGTGTGTTAGTGGACTGGAAGCAGTAAGAGCTGAGATTTCACAGCAGTATTAAGGAATGGCGCACACCCACATTCACATACTACTGTGCTGACTTGAGCAAAACAAGTTTCACAAGACCATAAATGATTCAAAGAAAAAAACAGGAGATTCAAAATGTCTTTTTGTGAGGCGCTGTCATTACGTCTGCATTTCAATTAAGTCTTAAATTACGGCCTTTAGGAGAATGTAAATTAATAGTTACTCGCTCTGAATAAAGGAGACTTCAAGATGCTTTGTTGTCTAAGGGCATAAAAAATAGTGACGTCAGGCTAAAGGGGAGAAAAGAAACAGTTATTTAAAGAAAGTTTAAAAAGTGGGGTGCCACTTGTGGATAATTGTTCAGATATTTACAGCATGTGTAAAGTCCAGAAATGGGTTCTTAAGGTGATCCTATGCATCTTAAAGTGCACCTTTTGACTCCTTTTGTCTCGGGTTCTGGCCTGGTATATGATCGTGATTTGGGCAGTGGGTAGTCTCACAGGGACAAAGTTGTCGTTTCTTAAACCAGAGAACATTTTATTTTCTATCAGCGCCATCCATAATGTTTGGGGCAAAGACCCATTTTTCTTTTGATTCACAGTTTAAAATGAATTGTGGAGCAGAGAGATAAATGAATTTTACTTAAAACTGGGTGGGAACAATCAGACATCTAACCGAGCGCCACTTTTCTACACCAATCCAACGCCTTTCATGAAGGTGGCGCTCAGAGTACGGGCGGTGATTTTGAACTGCAAAGACCAGAGGTGCTCTTGTTAACCTGGTCTGACTGACAGCAAGCTTCTGATTACATTAAACCATCTACAGTTGAAAAGTCTCATTAAAAAAAAACTATTAGATATATAAATGTGTTTCTTGTGTTTAGAGAGCACATTACATGTGTTAAAAATAAACATAACCTGTGTTAAAATTAACATGGTCTACTGCAAAGGAAAAATCTTTCTGTAGCCATCAGATTATGCATTGAAATTCAATGGCATCAATGGATGATTGGTAGACGGGAACGATGTGTTGTTGCAGGTGCTGTATGTGTCGTCTGCTGTTTAGCGTTAGGACAATAGTGTAGGAGTCGATGTAACCTTGAAAATATATAAACATCAAAATATGTATTTGAAGTAAACGGTGCGCCACACTCTGTCAGAAGGACTGCCGTTAAGAGAGCTGATAACGAAGAGCCAAAGGAGATGCAGATTTCAGAACTCGAAACACCCGAATCAACAAATCTGCCTAACAAAACCAGTCGATGCACAGATGAGGCTGCACAACACTCACCTTCTGACGACTCCATGAATACCTGAAGAAATGTAACATTACTGTCTAACTGGTGTGAAGGACAGCCGGGTCCCATGCCCGGCAGGGACGCCCCTGCTGCTTATGTTCCGGGGGAGCCGCCATGGACAGTCCAGTACCTCCCCCGGGACGCTTGGTGGTAGCCTCCCTGGCCGACGGTGTTTTCCCAACCACCCGCAGGGTTCCATGGGAGATGGAGTTCTCCACAGCTTGGTTGGGGCCCGGCGTGGCCGCTAGGGGGAGCTGCCTGCTTCCCACAGCCCGGTTGGACGAGCCTGCAGCCCCACCCGGAAGTGCAATTAGGACCAGGTGGTTAATCACCTGGAACGCTTCCGGGTGGCCCAGCCACCACCACTCGGTGAGCCAGAGTTGGGAGGAAGGAGACGAAGCTTGCCTGGGAGGAGTGGTGGAGAATTGTGGTTTGTTTTTGTGCTTTGTTTTGTACTTTGGGACTGTGTTTGGGCTGTGTGGCACGGGGAAGACGTGTCACACAGCTGAAGAAAAAATAAAGCCTGTGTGTTTGTGTACGCGTGCCTCTGCGTGGTCTGTGCCGGGTCGGGCGCTATATAGCGCCTTTTACACTGGAAAGGCAAACATGCTGTGACAAAAGAGTGTTTTAATACGATGTATTTCCTCAGACCAAAATGCTTATCTAAGTTCTATTTGCTGTTGTTATATCAGATAGTGATGCAGTAGTTAAACTGACAGAAAGATATATCATAGCAGATAGTGGCACTTGCCCAAGTGCCCACCTGCCAAGTTGTTTTCCCACCTGCCAAATTGTTTTGCCTGCCTAAGGTAAAGTCATCTCTGATGGAGGATCGCAGGAATCGTGGGGTAGAGGGGTCCTTTCATCCGATTGGCTGGCCCAGCACTGTTTCAGCTGTGGAATGGCCAATAGGGGGAGGCAGCTTGATGGATGAGGTCTCCAGGACTCTAAACAAATCCAAATCATATTATGTGAGATCATCTACTGTTGAATTCTACTCCGTACTTGTAAAGTTTTTATTTTTATATTGTATTGAGGATTTGTTCTGTTCTGTGTGTTGTACTGTATTGTATTGACTCCTTTCTTTTTCACAACCACTGCATGCCCAACCTACCTGGAAAGGGGTCTCTCTTTGAACTGCCTTTCCCGAGGTTTCTTCCATTTTTTACCTACAAGGTTTTTTTTTGGGAGTTTTTCCTTGTCTTCTCAGAGAGTCAAGGCTGGGGGACTGTCAAGAGGCAGGGCCTGTTAAAGCCCATTGCAGCACGTCTTGTGTGATTTTGGGCTGTACAAAAATAAATTGTATTGTATTGTACTTGTCAAATGTGTAGATCCCAGTAGTAGCAGTGGTTTACATGTGTGGGGGTCTATCTGTTTCCACTGTCACTGCACTCATTACAACATGTAAATTAATTATTAAGCGTTAGTTACCTTGTGCTACTGAGCTCCTGAATGGGTAACAGAAATTTGAGCTTTTCATTTTCTCTCAATATTAAGTCTTTTGTTCAGAATTTTTTGCTCTCTCCCTGAAAGCTCTGTGGTGATTTAAAATGCACGGACTGGAGGAACTGGTGGTTTTGTGTTTGAGGATGAAGCTGTGTGGGCAGAGCCTTTGCAGCACAGGATTTTGCTCTCACTACACTCACTACACACTTTTTATCAGGTTGTCCCCAGACGTCTGATCTCGATTGAGCATCACGTCAGGCCCCACCACACTAGGTAGTGGGTAGATTGAGAATTGAAATGTATGGCAGCCTTAGGTTATGCGGAGAGTAGATAATATTCGACCTCAGCTACATCATATGTGATAAAATGAAAACTGAAACAAAAAACATGATGTAGAATGACAGGTAAGTAGAGTAGGGGCACTTGTCTGGAAGCAGGAGTTCCCTGAAGTCGCTGAGTGAAGCTCTGGCACATGTTAAGGCCCTGGCACATTACATGACTTTTCCAGTGATTTTCAGTCCTTCATTTACTAAATCCTGGTGAGCTGGAGGCCATCACGATGCACTCTTCTGACGCAGTCATGTAGCCTGACATACCAAGTGACTCGGTCCAACTAGTCTGTGACTTGCCCTGCAAAATCAAACTGGTTTCAGTCTTAAGCTGCAGGGGTGGGCTTGTGTGCATGAGTGCTGAAAACCAAAAAAAACACACAACCTGGAAGTTGAATGCATATAATAAGGAACACAGAGGAGAGGCTCACTGTCTTAATGTCTTATGTTTTACTTAAGATGATAGAATTAAAAAAAGACAAAAACGAAGGGCTGAAATTACAGCTGAACTCGCCGTTCCTAGAAAGCTTTCGAGCAGGCACCGACTCCAACAGGCGGCACATTATTGGCTGTTAGAAAAAACGGCAAGCTTGTGATACTTTGGAAGTGTGAAACTGTGCTGGAACGATGTCATGCAGTCATCGAACTTGACATACCCTGTGATTCTTAGTTGTGTAAGCAACAACGGCAGTCATTAAGTGTGACATCCCCTCTGACTAAGAATTGTGTAATGTGACATTAGTGTCAGGCTTATTAGTGACGCCAGACCAGTCCGGTGTGAATGTGTGTGCCAGCAGTCTAATGGTGCCATGTTTGGGGTTGGTACTGATCTTATGGCCAGAGGTGACATGTTTTAGAAAATGGAGGTTATGTTGATACTGGACTTGAACTGTAATGTATTTGAAGACATGCATGTAAAAGACATAATTTGCATTATAATTGTGTAACAGCCTCTACTCAATGAAGAGCACTATACACACACACACAATAAATGGATTGAATATGTCAAGTAAATTGAATTAATGTTTACAGGTTGTAAAGACACTAGAGGTCGCTGTCGCCCCTTTAAACCCAACAAACAGACGCAGACACAGGTTAAAAGCACTCAGAAGTATTTGAATTCTTCTTCTTTAAGGCAGTGCTTCCAAAGCACCCCAGCCACAATAAACAGGCAAATGAATACACCATAATACTATAATAATAATCAAATATTCTGTCCTCTACATCTCCCAGCAAGCTCTGTCCAACACCTCCCAACTCCGGCTCACCTGCTGGGTCTTCAGCGGTCCTTTAAATAGTCCTTGACCTGGAAGTGCTTCCATTCTTCCTCCCATGTGACTTGTTAGCACTTCTGGGTCAGATGGAGGACTTGAGTTTGCTTCCGCCTGAAAGTACTTTGGAGCTTCTGTCCTCGTGACTTGGGAGTACTTCTATGGATGAAACAAAACTCCTCCGGTCCTCTTGCATCGTCCCCTGGCGGCACCCACAGTACCCAGTAGAGCTGTAGTATTACACTACATTTCCCATAGTGCCCTGCGGGAATCTGGGGCACCGCTACAGTTCAGGGGAGCTGCCATCTAACGTTTTGGGGGAGGCAATGTCCTACAAAAGCTGCCTTCTCCAGTCCTTCCATCGCAGGGGCGTCCTGGCCGGGTTGAGCTGCTGGCCGTCTCTTACAAGGTAAATAGATAGATAGATAGATAGATAGATAGATAGATAGATAGATAGATAGATAGATAGATAGATAGATAGATAGATAGATAGATAGATAGATACTTTATTAATCCGAAGGGGAAATTCACATACTCCAGCAGCAGCATACTGATACAAAAAAACAATATTAAATTAAAGAGTGATAACAATGAAGGTAAAACAGACAATAACTTTGTATAATGTTAACGTTTACCCCCCTGGGTGGAATTGAAGAGTCGCATAGTGTGGGGGAGGAACAATCTCCTCAGTCTGTCAGTGGAGCAAGACAGTGATGGCAGTCTGTCTCTGAAGCTGCTCCTCTGTCTGGAGATGATCCTGTTCAGTGGATGCAGTGGATTCTCCATGACTGACAGGAGCCTGCTCAGCGCCCGTCGCTCTGCCACAGATGTCAAACTGTCCAGCTCCATGCCTACAATAGAGCCTGCCTTCCTCACCAGTTTGTCCAGGTGTAAGGCATCCCTCTTCTTTATGCTGCCTCCCCAGCACAGTACCGCGTAGAAGAGGGCGCTCGCCACAACCGTCTTATTGAACATCTGCAGCATCTTATTGCAGTTGTTGAAGGACGCCAGCCTTCTAAGGAAGTAAAGTCAGCTCTGTCCTCTCTTGCACAGAGCATCAGTTTTGGCAGTCCAGTCCAATTTATCATCCAGCTGCACTCCCAGGTATTTATAGGTCTGCACTCTCTGCACAGTCTCCTCTGATGATCACGGGGTCCGTGAGGGGCCTGGTCCTTCTAAAATCCATCACGAGCGCCTTGGTTTTGCTGGTGTTAAGGTGTAGGTGGTTTGAGTCGCACCATTTAACAAATAATAAAATTACTGGGCATCAATGAAAAAAAAAAACCCTTTGGTTCAAGATAAGATGCGTACCACTCCTGAAATACCTTTGGCTATT
Organism: Polypterus senegalus; assembly: GCF_016835505.1. Classification (NCBI taxonomy): domain Eukaryota; kingdom Metazoa; phylum Chordata; class Cladistia; order Polypteriformes; family Polypteridae; genus Polypterus; species Polypterus senegalus. Next base: position 36,725,067 of record NC_053168.1, on the reverse strand, counting down.
CGTGCAGGCCATTTTTCTTTGGACTTGGCCTCCATCCATCCATCCATCCATTCACTTCCTGGGCCTCCTTATTCATATTTCAGTTTCCTGGGAGCTGAAGTCCATCCTAATAACAGTAAATGTAAAGCAGGAACAATAATGAATGATTGAGTGTTAATCATAAAGAATTGCTTTTAATAAAATATTTGGAAACAAATGGAAGAGAATAAAAAGCAAAGGAGAATTCACAGATAAATATATGGTTGGTATCATAAAATGTATTTGAATGCTCGATTTCAAACGGCTCTTGCAGTTTTCTACAGACCTTCTCTTTGCTTCTTTCCTTTCTGCGCTGTGTGACTAATAATTTTAGCAGCTGGAATGTAGACAGACGTCTCTATGTGGCCACAGACTGGGCAGCCGTCTCCGCAGACGAGGCACAATGAGGCCGTCTGATCACAAGTCACAAAGCTCACCTTCACAGTGGGAAGCCGACTTACAATTTGTGTTTGAGGTTCTTACTTTATTAGTTATATGACCAGAGAGTTTGTAAAAAGTATCCTCATGGAGTAAGGAAGGACAGTTTTTAAAGAGTGGAACCTGTGGGGGGAAACTGTGTACTCTGCAAAATGAACATAATGCCTGAAATATGTAAACAGTTTTAATGTTCTCTAATTTAATGTCATGCAATTTTAAAAAAGTTCCAAAAGCCAGAGCGTAAATCTGACGCGCACACACAACTACATTAATCCATTTTAATAAAAGGGTAAGTGTCTGTGTGTCTGTGTATTTGTCCAGTTGCTATATCATTCCAACAAATGGCACACTACAAACATTAACACCACTTTTACAAATCCCATACCAGACAGGGTATGACAGAGATAAATGCAAATGTTAACGCTGAAGTCTATATGTTGAATACCCGGTACTGAGATTTTTAGACAGGTAGCACAGCTACTAGTGGATATCATATCCAGATTCAAGGATATCCATCCCCTCGTTATTAACTCTTTCAGAGCGGATGTCGACTTTTGTCGAAATTAAGGAGGTAGAAGACGGTACTCAGCTGTAAATTGTGACAGAACTCGCCGTTATGTTTTAGTTCAACTCTCTTTGACGTTAGCTTTGTTGATTTGACCGAGATTTCTTGCTCATGTGTGAGTAGCAAAGATCAAACAACCCCTCACATGGCACCGACATCTGACGAGAGACCAAAGCAAATGTGCAAAGCAAAATACTCTTTGGATGACGTTTTGTGTATCGTATCGCTGAGTCGGACTCTGAGTTGTTGGATTTTGTTGTAAGTGATCTGGAGATCGAAAACGAAAGTGAAGGGACCAGCATCAGCTGATCGTGGTGCTGAACATGTCCGTGTAGCTAATGCGCCTACGCCAGCGTTCACCCACTTAAGATGAAATGCCAGATTGTGTCCCACTGTGACCACTACTGCTACGCGAAGACAGTCAAGCAGCTGGCCCATCACGTATTCCTGCTGGTCATTGAGCTGCTGGCAGAGTTGCCAAGCGCCCGACCCCAGCCATGATTTTATTGATTTCTGTGTGAAACTGTTTCTTTGGGTACTTTTCAGAAAACTGGAAAAAATATTCAGCCCTCAAAGAGTTAAATCCAATTCCGCTTAATAATAGGCTGGTAGCACTGGGCACAAGACCACAACAGGGCGCTGACACTCTCAGGCATGTCTGCACGCAGACAATTTAGAGGCACCCATTAACTAAACACACGTCTTTTCCACTCATTTTTAGGAGTTGAGGGCAGCTGCGAGTCATGTAGTATGATGTACCTGGCCACTCAGTCGGACCATTCTGTGACTCGGTTAAGTCACGGGGTGGGCTCTGTCCTCTTGAGAGTGGACACCCAATGAGCACCCACCTGGAAGTGCAGGGCATGCAACTCTGGCACAAGAGTGTTTTGGGCCACACGAACAGAAGAGAAGCTCATCAGTCTGATGTCTTGTGTTAGTTGTACTAAAACAGAAAAAAGGGCTAAGATTGTAGAACTCGCCAAACCTGAAAAATCTCCATTTCGCACATTGCTGGCCGTCAGAATGTGGCGAGCCGGTGAAACTTCCATAGATCCATAACTGTGATGGAGAGTCGTCACAAGGTGGTGCAGTTCATCTTCCCTCGATTCTAGTTTCTAATTATGTAATCTGCCATCCTCACACAGAGAGATTAGCAGCCGCAGTCATTAAGTTTGCCATCCCCTCTGACTTTAGTGACGTTGACCCGGGGAGAACAGGCAAACTCCACACTGACAGTAAAGGTGGCTTCATAATACATGAAGGGGATGTCAGACTTGACGACGGCTGTTGATGATCTTGTTGTCTGCTGATGTCAGATTACTCGACTTAGTAATCAAAGAGGATGACAAATTTAATGGTCTATAGCAGCATTTCTCAACCATAGTGGTGTCGCCAGTCGGTTTTCTACATGCCAGGGTGTTTGCGACCCATGTCTGAGCAGGGTGGGGGAAGTGGAGTGGTCCCCCTCTATGAATTGAGTCGGGTCCACCACAGCATCAGAGTGTTAAATGAATTGAACACGATTGTCGATGCTTTCCCTCCTTGGCGAATTGAGCACAATCATTAGAGCGGAGATTGGGGAGTTTGTCCAGGATTGGCCCTGATCCACCTACCACCGTAAGTGAAGTGGGATGGGGTTTTGTCTGAGGTCGGTCATGATCCACCTGTAATGCTGTGTGGTGTAGCGGGTCCACAGCTCAAATCAAAAAGGCCACTTTTTAAATAAACAGTCGCCGCACTCGCGGCTTAGAGAGGGGCGTGGTATGTGTGGCCGGAGCAGTTCCCGCGTGATTCGTGATGTGGACGGTCCTCACTTAAGTGCACAGGTGATGGAGTTGCCCGCATCCGTAATTGATGCCAGGAGCTGCTAATTGCCACACCTGATCCACATCCCCATGATAAATAAATAGAAGTGCGAGGCGACTAGAGGGGTGAAAGAGAAAAAAAATGGACAGAGGTTAAGTAGGAGAGAAGGCAGGAAGCATGGAGGAGAAAGCCGGTGTGTGAACAGTGAGCAGTGAGCCTGGGTGTCGGTATTGGTCGCTCCTGCTGAGCATTATTGGGGACCAGGAGTGACTGGAAGGAGGATGGCTCGCCGCATAAGGCCGGGAAGCTGGCACTTGGGATATGAAAGCCCCAGCGTGAGCGCCCTGGTCGCTGGGGAGCCCAAGTCACGGTCAGGTGGAGCCCACCGGAGCCAGGGATCGGCGAGATGAACAGACCAGCAGCAGAAAGCAGAGAAAAGGTCAGCTAGGTAGGGTGGCTCCCCTGGTGCATAGCCTGGACGGGAGAAGCAGGGCAGTCACCAGTAGAAAGGCACCGGGCTTTGTTTTAAAAGACTGCTTCCTGCCGCTGTTGTAACCTCGTTGTTTTTTTTTTCTATTGGATTTTAATCTCCACCTATCATGCGTTTTTATGAATGAATTATTTAATGACTTATTTGATGCACTGCACTTTTATTTGGACACTGTTTTTGATTTTGTTCATTTTAAATAAAAGCACTTGGCACTTTTTGCACCATCCACTTGCTTCATTGTTTGTGCCTCACTGCCCAGCTCATCGGTGACATTACTGACGGTGTCGGGTTCAAGAGCTCCCAGAAGGCAGATGGGAGCATGGAGCGAACTCTCATGCTGTCACATGCTGCCACTGCGAATCGATGTGGTGTGATGGTCGGAGAGGTGATTGGTGGATGGGTTGACCGCGGCCTACAGGTTGGGAAACGCTGCTCTGTAAGGACTTTCCAGGACAGTTTTATTTTTCCAAAGTATCACAAGCTCATCTCTTTTGTGACATCCAAAACATGCTGCGGTTACATTGATTCTGTCGTGCTATACCACGTGAGGCGTCAGACAGACGAACGTTTCTTCTGTTTGTCAGGTTCAAAATGTCCATCTCTCCTTTTTACTTGTGGCTGCTTTGCATGTATTGCATGTCCAGCTGGGCGTCCATATTTGCCGTATGGGAAAAAATCAAAACAGGGGCGACTGGCTGGAAATGTCAAACTACACGACTATGCTGACTCTCCAGGATTAGGCACATGAAGTCTGCAAATGAAAATTACCGGAAAAAGTGTGTGATGTGACTGGACCTCAAGATTTCTGGGATTTGAACCCAGGTCTCTGCAGGAGCTGTGAGGCATCAGCACTGAGCATAGCCACATTTTCTTAAGATTTGGACAGAAATGATCAAATGATGTTAAAGACCATCTGTCAGTTCATTCAATTTCTAGGTTTGCTGTACCCCATTTGTGTCCTAGGGAGCCACAGCAAAGGGTGCACATCTCAAAACAGATGGCGCATACAAGCAAACCTGCATTTGTGAGCATACGAGAGCCTGTCCTCTGACCCACAGTGGCAACTCGTCGGTTTAGTCTCCTGCATAATTACTGCCCCAGGATCAGAAGCCTTTCTTTGCACACCCACCTCGGTACCCCCAAGTGCATTTCTGATGTGCTTTTTCTCCAGTGACAGTGTCTGCTACACTCTTCTAAGCCAGTATGACCAGCCCTGTGAGTTTTGCAGAAAAGGCGTCTTTGGCCTGAACAAAAGTGTCACAAAAAATGTGCCTGTTTTCAGATGGTAACCATTGTTCTTGCTGCTTTAAATGACCCTTGAAATATTTTACAACGGTAGCATAGGGTGTGGTCTGTTTGGCTTTCATAATATTTATCTATTTTGCTCTGAGTGTATCAGTTGTTACGCACATCAGGCAATCTCTGAACAGTGTGACACAACAAGAGCTCCCGATACCGATAGAGGCTTTTGTATGGGATATGGACTGCCTTATTATTAAATAGCCTATTTTCGAGCCTGCTTATTCCAGTTTGGTGTTATGGAGGCTGGACCCTAAGCAAGGAGCATTAGAAACAGGGAAAGGAACAATGGGGGGCGCTCAGTTACACACATACACACCGACACTCAAATGGTCCCTGCTTGGAATTGCCAGAGAACTGAAAACACAACTTGGAGAACTTGAAGACAGGCATGGGGGGAACCTGCAAACTCAACGCCAGCAGCACAGGATTTGAAACCAGGACACTGGATGTGTGAGGTGACAGAGCTAACCACTGTTCCCACAGGGCTCATTCTTATTCAGGTCAGGTTGGGGAGCATGCATTGGTACAGTGCATTGCTGTACTCACCATACGACAAAACAGCTCAGATTCCTGTTTGGCAACCCCCCAGGCAGACAGGCGGTCCAGTCTCACCCTCCAGAAATGACCCTCTATCTGCCTCAGCCAGGTGTTAGGTGGGTGACCCCTTGGCCTGGTCCAGCCACTCGGGTCCCCAACAATGAGGATCTTATGAGCCAGATCACCTTCGTGGAAACACGCCACATGGCCGTATAGTGCCGTAACTGACGCTCCCTCACAATGCAGGTAATGTGCCTCATTCGGGACTCCATGAGCAACACAAAGTCAAACCAGCGGTACACAAGGATTCTTCAAAGAGACACAGTTCCAAAGGAGTCCAGTCTTCATCTCAGGTCACTGGATAGCGTCCCTGTCTCACAACCATATAGCAAGACATGAAGCACCAGGACTGTAAAGGCTCAGATCTTCATCCATTTGCAGAGATATGGGGAGCCCCACACACCCCTTTCCATCGATCTCTTTTTATCCACCATGCTCTCCCAATCCATCCATTGACTACGTGGAAAGAGTCATCGAGTCATCAGAGACATTAATGTCACTGCCGAGGTAAGTAAACCTCTCGAGACAGCGTCTACAGACAGACGCATCATATCCCACGAGGTTTTTATTCAGGACACTCACAAGCCCAGACACTCAGACTCCTCGCTCAGTCTCTCGAGAGCCTCGATCAGAGCCTCCATTAACTTATCAAAGATCACAACATTGTTAACAAAATCAAGATCAGTGAATCTGTCTTCACCAACAGATGCCCCGCAGCCGCTGGACCTTGGCCAACACCCAGTCCATACAAGAATTGAACAGAGTAGGAGAAGAACACACCCCTGACAAACCCCAGAATCAACTGGGAAAAACACAGAGGTCCTGCCTCCACTCTGCACAGCACTCACAGTACCAGTGTGCGGGCCAGCCATGATATCCAGCTACTTTACATTTACTTTTACACTTTTATTCAGAGTAACTTACAAAAGAGGTCGACACAAGTGAGGTTGTCAATGTGGCTGCAAGGTTGTTGACTGGCACCAAACAGAGCGCATATCCCTGCCCTGGCTTCCAGTACGGTATTGGGTGAATTTTAAGATGTAATCATTTGCGTACAAGGCACTGCATGGGTCTGCTCCTTCATATATTGCTGAGGTTGTTACCCCATATCTGCCATCCAGGGGTCTCAGTTATTATTATGCAATCCACAGACACGTTGGAAGCCGACGGGTCATCATGATTTCGCAGCAGTGGCCCTGAGGCTTTGGAAATTAGAGTTTCTCCTTCAACTTATAGTTCTAAATCTAAACTGAGAATATATTTTAATTCCTTGGCTTTTGGTGCAGAGTAAGGACTTGTTCTTGAAATGCGTCGAGCCCTATGTACAAATACTGTGTTCCTCTATTTAGTTATTTACTTATTTGTTTGTATTTAATTTTTTCTGTGAACTGTATCTTTACTGGATATTTGGGTTTTTTATTGTAAAGCGCTTTGGTCAGCTCGTCATTGTGTTCAATATGCTTTATAAATAAAGCCGACTTGACTTGAGTAAACCTCAGTCTGGGTGACTGTTGGGAACAAGTGACACTGGACAAGGTTACAAAAGTGATGACCACAAGCGAAGAGCTGAGAACAAAATACAAACGTGTTACAAAGACCTAACTTGTTCGACAGAAATTAACTAAACAAGAGAGCCTTCAAACGTTTCTTAAACACATTGAGGGAGTTGGAAGATCGATTGAAGGTGGGCTACTCATTCCACCAGCTCAGAACGACACAGGAAAAGAGTCAGAACTGAGATATGATGGGACACAGAGATGGCATCACAAGGCACTATTCATTATCAGATAGGAATGGTCAAGAAGTAGCATGGGACCACACAAGTGTCTCCATATACATAATTTCTAACCGGTTAACTACTCTGTAGGCAAGAATCAAGAATCTGAACTTGATTTGTGCCACTGCAGGAAGCTAATGAAGTGATCTGAAGAGAGGAGTGACATGTTGAACACCAGTTGTGCCTCTGCATTTTGAATCACCTGCACGAGCCTGGTGACACCTGCCAGCAGAGATTTGCAGTAATCCATATGTGGCAAGACCAAAGCTTGGACTAGGAGCTGTGTTGCATAGTCTATCAGTTATGGTCTGATCTTTTGGACATTGTGAATTTGAAGGACTAAGAGGCTCTAACAACATGGTCCTTGAAGGCCAGCTGGTCATCGATCACTACCCCAAGGTTGCATTTAGACTTTGCAGGCCAAGTTGAACAGAGATGGGGTGCTGAATAGATGGACAAGCTGTGATAATAAGGAAGTCTGTCTTTGCCAGGTTGAGCTGGAGATGATGTTCTTTCATCCAGGGTGCAATATGAGTGAGACATATAAAGATATTAGCTGATACTGAGTGGTCCTCTGAAGGGAATGAGAGATACAGCTGTGTATCATCGGCACAGCACTGATATAAAAAACCATGGGAGTGAATGAGGATATGTATAAAGTTTGCAGATGATACCAAGATAGGTGGATTAGCAGATCATTTGGAATCCATTATATCGTTACAGAAGGACTTGGATAGCATACAGGCTTGGGCAGATTTGTGGCAGATGAAATTTAATATCAGTAAATGTAAAGTATTACACATAGGAAGTAAAAATGTTAGGTTTGAATACACAATGGGCGGTAGGAAAATCGAGAGTACACCTTATGAGTAGGATTAAGGAGTCATAGTGGACTCTAACCTATCGACTTCCAGAAGGTTTTCAGAAGCCATTAAGAAGGCTAACAGAATGTTAGGTTATATAGCACGATCTGTGGAGTACAAGTCCAAAGAGGTTATGCTCAACTTTTATAACACACTGGTGAGGCCTCATCTGGAGTACTGTGTGCAGTTTTGGTCTCCAGGCTACAAAAAGGACATAGCAGCACTAGAAAAGGTTCAGAGAAGAGCGACTAGGCTGATTCCAGGGCTACAGGGGTTGAATTATGAGGAAAGATTAAAAGAGCTGAGCCTTTACAGTTTAAGCAAAAGAAGATTAAGAGGTGACATGATTGAAGTGTTTAAAATTATGAAGAGAATTAGTACAGTGGATCGAGAATGTTATTTTAAAATGAGTTCATCAAGAACACGGGGACACAGTTGGAAACTTGTTAAGGGTAAATTTTGCACAAACATTTGGAAGTTTTTCTTTACACAAAGAACGATAGACACTTGGAATAAGCTACCAAGTAGTGTGGTAGACAGTAAGACGTTAGGGACTTTCAAAACTCGACTTGATGTTTTTTAGGCAGACTAGGGGGCTCCACCCCCTGCTCACTTCGCTCACCCACCCCCGGGTTTGGTTTACCGGATATACGATTTAAAGAGATTGTTATTTTCATGGGAATTGTTACATATACATTATTTTCAATTTTTATTTTTAAACTTTTGTAAAAACAATACTTGTCCTTTATTTTCGGCCCTGGGCGTTGTTAAATCTTTTTCTCGCAGGATGTATAACGCTGCTCACATTGTGAAGGGGGTGGTGGCTGAATGCATGCTAAGGAGAAGTGGTTGGATCATTTGCTGGCGTATTACTGCTGCTGGCGAGCTGCATGTCGATCATTTCAAAGCCTGTACGGCAGTTGTCCTTTTTACCACTTTGCATCTCTGCTGTTTGTGTGGTGGTGGTGGGGGCGGGGGTTTGGCTGAACGGAAGCTAAGGAGAGGCGGTCGGATCATCTACTGGCTTGCTGCTTCTGGCAAGCTCCGTGTTCTGCTTGTCGCTTGTCGTTGTTTTAAGAGCTGTGAGCACAAGAAGAGTATCTGCCAAAAGCATTACAACAACTGCTAGGTTAAATGTCCATGAACTTGTTTTAAATGTTGTCTCACTGCTTTGTCTCGCGAGACATCAAATTGTCTTCCGAGATGATCACGTCTCGTCTCCCTAGTCTTCCTCCCAAGATTTTTTTTATAATAGAGAGCAATAAGTGGATAGGATTGGTGAGCTATGTTGGGCTGAATGGCCTGTTCTCAACTAGATTGTTCTAATGTTCTAATGCTCTAGAGAGAAGACAGGAGGGCCCTGTGCCAGTCCTTGGGGCATCTTACTCTTGCCTGATCTCCCCTTGACATCTCTCCTTGCCTGGACACCCAGTAGAATCTGCCTAAAAGGTAGGACTCAAGCAACCTGAGGGTAGTCCCAGTGATGCCAAGGTCAGAGTGGGTGGCATCCTCATTATTCTTACTATTGGAGATCAGAGTCTGCAGGTGGTAGGCTTTGACTGATTGATTGTTCAACAGACTCTTAAGTGCTTGAAAAGGAGTGAAGTAGTGGAGTCCTCTTGGTTGTCCGTGGTGGGCCGCTGTGGCATCAGGTTTTGTTATAATATTTATAATATGTATTTAGAAGCTGATTATCGCTGTCGAAGCAGTTATAATTCAAGCAGTAAAAATGTGCTTCACGTTAGTTAAGTCACTTGTTAAAATTTACCTCAAAGTGTCTCTTTTAGTTTTTTTAACCTACTTTCAGTTAACCTCCTTAGCATTACACTTTTTCTCACAAAAACATGTACAAAGTGTTGCATTTTGTGGCTTGAAAAATGACATTTTTAATAAATCTCATCTGTCTACTGTCAAGCATGCTGTAGCTGCGGGTGTGTAAGGCGTGTTCAAGCACGGGTAAAATGCGTGTCAAAAGAAATCTCTCAAGTCCAAAACTTAGTTTTAAAATATTTAGTGAAAATTCAAAGCAAAAAATCCACACAAGAATAAAGAAAAAAGGTTATTACACACGTAGAATAAAAGGCAAAAAATTTGAAAAAAAAGTCTCTTCTCTAAACGTAGCTTTTCTTGTCAAACCTTAGTTGTTTCTGTACTTAAAGATGCTTTACTTATTCTTCTGTACACTTTAAACGTACAGCGCAGCACATTCAATTACAGTACTTTGTCTTTCATGTTACTTGGCACGCAAGAAACACAAGGCCCGGTGTAAAACCGTGTGCCCTCAACGCCTTACACCTGGCAAGGCTAATCACTAACTGAGTATAATGTTTAGTCAGAAAGGCTAGAAATAGTTAGAATATACCAATTCAATTCAACGTAGGGGGGATGTAGGAACCTCCCATACATGTAGACTGTGCACTAATATTTAGGCAAACATTTATATAACTTAAATAACTAGCAAATGGTTGTGACACATTCAAAACACTAAAAGTACAAAGTCAGAAGTGTAAGAAGTATAATAATGATAGTGACCCGACATTTGCATGATAGACATATGAGCACCAGCAAAATAGCGGCCATTAAAACGCGGTGTCAAAATCGCGCCGACAAGATCGCGAAAGTTTAATTAAATATGAATCACTAGTTTAAAGCATATATAATAATGTTTATTTTAGAAGTCAATATTATGAGACACGGCACACAGATAGTCCTTAAGATCACGCCCTGCATATGTAGGAAGAATTGCATTAAGACGTCTTGATAGTTGAGCCTTTGAAAATTTTAGACCCATCTCTAACCTGCCCTTCTTAAGTAAAATTCTGGAGAAGGCAGTCATTATGCAGTTAAATGACCACCTAAATAAACATGCTATTCTTGATAAATTTCAGTCAGGCTTCAGAACAAATCACAGTACAGAAACTGCACTTGTTAAAGTAGTAAATGACTTGCGGGTAAATGCAGACAGAGGCCATTTATCTGTTCTCATCCTCCTCGATCTGAGTGCTGCATTTGACACCATTGATCATAATATTCTTAGAAATCACCTTAGTCAATGGGTGGGCCTCTCTGGCAGTGTCTTAAATTGGTTTGAATCCTACCTGGCAGGGAGAAAATTTTTTGTTAGTTGTGGTAATTACAACTCAAAGACACATGCTATCCAATATGGTGTTCCACAAGGCTCTATCCTGGGTCCGCTGCTCTTCTCAATCTATATGCTTCCGTTAGGTCAGATTATCTCAGGGCACAACGTGAGCTACCACAGCTATGCTGATGACACACTGCTGTATTTATCAATAGCACCTGATGACCTCGACTCTGTTGATGTCTTACTGGTATTTCTGAATTTCTGAAGTAATTTTCTCAAACTAAATAAAGAGAAAACTGAAATTTTAGTAATTGGCAATAATGGATTCAATGAGGTTATCAGAAATAAACTTGATGCACTAGGATTAAAAGTTAAGACGGAAGTAAAAATTTAGGGGTAACCGTTGACTGTAATCTGAATTTTAAATCGCATATTCATCAGATCACTAGGACAGCATTTTTTCACTTAAGAAACATAGCAAAAGTTAGACCTCTTATATCATTCATTGAAAGATGTTGAGAAATTAATTCACGTTTTTGTTTTCAGTAGACTAGATTACTGTAACGCACTCCTCTCAGGACTACCCAAAAAAGACATAAATCGTTTGCAACGAGTGCAGAATGCAGCTGCTAGAATCCTAACTGGGAAAAGAAAATCTGAACACATTTCTCCAGTTTTGATGTCACTACACTGGTTGCCTGTGTCATTCAGGATTGACTTTAAAATACTGCTTATGTTTTATAAAGCCTTAAATAATCTCGCTCCATCTTATATATCGGAATGCCTGACGTTATATTCCAGATCGTAACCTTAGATCTTCAAATGAGTGTCTCCTTAGAATTCCAAAAGCTAAACTTAAAAGAAGTGGTGAGGCGGGGGCCTTCTGCTGTTATGCACCTAAAATCTGGAATAGCCTGCCAATAGGAATTCGCCAGGATGATACAGTAGAGCATTTTAAAACACTGCTGAAAACACATTACTTTGGCCTTTTTATAACTTCACTGTAACTTAATACTGATACTCTGTATGTTCAATTCATCATAATAACTATTCACAGTGGCTCTAAAATCCATACTGACCCCTACTCTCTCTTCTGTTTCTTTTCCGGTTTCTTTGTGGTGGCGGCCTGCGCCACCACCACCTACTCAATGCATCATGATGCACCAACATTGATGGACTGAAAGCCAGAAGTCTACGTGACCATCATCATCATCAGGTCCTTCCATGAAAACCCTAAATACAAAGAGGACTGTTTGACTTATGTTAGGTAGATTGCCCAGAGGGGACTGGGCGGTCTCGTGGTCTGGAACCCCTACAGATTTTATTTTTTTTCCTCCAGCCTTTGGAGTTTTTTTTTTGTTTTTTCTGTCCACCCTGGCCATCGGACCTTACTTATTCTATGTTAATTAATGTTTATTTTTTATTGTGTCTTCTATTTTTCTATTCATTTTGTAAATCACTTTGAGCTACATTTTTTTTTATGAATATGTGCTATATAAATAAATGTTGATTGATTGATTGATTGATTGAGCGTATTTAGACTTGCTGGCTGCCTGACTGCTGGTAATTCTGCTTTGTATACAACGCTTTTTGCCAACCCTCAACTGAGTTATTTGTTCGCGGCATGCCATCATCATCATGTTAATTTTAAAATGTACTGGTTGCATGTTTTTCTGCACTCTGATTGTGACTTATATATCTCGAGTTTCTTGGCTCTGGTTACGTCTACCCTTTTTGTGGCTTACAACTTACTGCTTCTTTTTTTGGCCACCATTCTGGCAACACACCCTAAGCCAATTGTTGTCTTCTGGGTTACAGCTCCAGAGTGGAGTCTGAACTCTATGTCTCATCGTCCGATTCCATTTTCCCTTGACTTGCTCAAGAAATACAGAGATAGAAATGACAAAGGGGACCCGCTGTCTTAACTCGGTCTCATTCACACTCTTGTCATGAAGTGTAACAAAATAGTTGAAAAGAAATGGAAGAGGGAAAAAAGTGAAGGACTGAGAACTACTCTTCTACAAATCATTGGGACATCCTCAGAAAAAAAAATCTACACTCTAAGAATTTCTTAATGTGGCCGAATGAAAGTTCTAACAACCCACACAATTCAAAAATAAGTTCAGTTAATGGCAAACATTGGCTTTTAATTAAGCAGTTATGACTGGACCAAAAACCTGCAACCACTGTGGCCCTCCAGGACAGAACGTGACAACCCCTGGGTGTCAGACTAAAGTTCTGGAGGGCCTCATTACTGCTGTTAATTTAACGTAATGTACTTATTCCAACTTACTTTTAAGATTCTTTTCCTTAAAGAGTAACCAAACACTAATGAGACGCAAAGCGAGCCAACAGATGAATTTAGGATTGTAGATTCGACTCTTCATGATTGTGTTAAGAGGAAATTTATACCCATCCATCCACCCATTATCTAACCCGCTATATCCTAACTACAGGGTCACGGGGGTCTGCTGGAGCCAATCCCAACCAACACAGGGCGCAAGGCAGGAAACAAACACTGGGCAGGGCGCCAGCCCACCGCAGGGAACATACACCAAGGGACAATTTCGGATCGCCAATGCACCGAATCTGCAAGTCTTTGGACTGTGGGAGGAAACCCATGTAGACACGGGGAGAAAATGCAAACTCCATGCAGGGAGGACCTAGGAAGCGAACCCAGGGCTCCTTACTGCGAGGCAGCAGCGCTATCACTGTGCCACCGTGCCGCCCTAAAGAACGCTATGATGGAGTCCATGCTCTTAATAATAGAACTTCCTAGCATTAGTGTGACACACCTTAAAGTCAATACTGGAATCTGTCCTGGAAAACCGGCTTTATTAGTCAGATGGGTTGTACCAGTATGAAAATGGCTAGAATCCATAAAGTCAAGAACAAACATTTACATTTATTTTAGCCTTGAATTGTTATAGAAGGGATTTCTTTCTTTGTTCTGTTTAAGGGGTGGGCAATATCAGTCCTGGAGAGCCACAGTGGCTGCAAGTTTTTGTTCCACCCAGTTTCTTATTGAGAAGTCAATTATTGCTGATAAATCACGTATTGTTCAAGTGACATTTTTGATGCTTCATTTTTTTCACTTGATGCTTGTTAAGGTTCCCCACCCTTAATTGCTTATTTCAGTCTTAAACAGTTGCACTCAGTGTTTTAATGGCTCCTTATTAGCAAGAAGATGTAAATGACAAAGCAGCCAGCAGTTCCCCATCTCGCCCATTTCCATTTACATCTATGTGTGTTCATTGTGCACTGTTTGATTAAAAAAATAATGAAATAGAAAAATGTAACAGACTGAAAATTACCGTACAGTAATCCCTCCTCGATCGCGGGGGTTGCGTTCCAGACCCCCCCGCGATAGGTGAAAATCCGCGAAGTAGAAACCATATGTTTGTGTGGTTATTTTTATATATTTTAAGCCCTTATAAACTCTCCCACCCTGTTAACATTATTAGAGCCCTCTAGATATGAAATAACACCCTTTAGTCAAACGTTTAAACTGTGCTCCATTACTAGACAGAGATGACAGTTCTTTCTCACAATTAAAAGAAAGCAAACATATCTTATCTTCAAAGGAGCGCCGTCATAAAGGAGCGCGTCAGGAGCAGAGAATGTCAGAGAGAGCACTCGCAAAGAAAAGCAAACAATCAAAAAATCAATACGTGCTTTTAAGTATACAGAAGCACCGCGATAAAGCGGCATTTTGTAGAGGAGCGTCCGTGTCCTCTGTGCAAACAGCCCCTCTGCTCACACCCCTCCGTCAGGCAGAGAGAGCGAAAAGATAGAGAGAAGCAAACAAGCACAGCGCGGGAAGCATATCTTATAGCATTGAGGAGTTTTAGTTAATATGCAATACATGCTCTGATTGGGTAGCTTCTAAGCCATCCGCCTTGTATGAAATCAACTGGGCAATCAAACTGAGGAAGCATGTAACCTAAATTAAAAGACCCATTGTCCGCAGAAAGCGGCGAACCAGTGAAAAATCTGTGATATATGTGTAGATGTGCTTACATTTAAAATCCGCGATAGAGTGAAACCGCGAAAGTCAAAGCGCGATATAGCGAGGGATTACTGTATATACTTGTGTCTAAGTCGGGTCTTGAAACCCAAAAAATCGATCATAAAATCAGACCCCGACTTATACGCCCATTCAAAAATGCGACACTTACATTTTTTCTTTTTTACATCTTCTTGCTTCCGCCAGTTTCTCAGACACATCGAGTTTTGTTGCACCAGCGCAGTTAGCCAATTTCTTTCGCCACTTCAATGACTGTCACACACATGCACATGGGAAGCAGCTAAAGGGGCTAAATAATAGTAATCCTACCCCAGACCAGGAGGCGGTGGAGTGTGTTGACTGGCCCACTCAGTTTCTTTGACCTTCCACACGGCCTCAACCACCTTTAAAAACAGAACTTTTATACATGAAAACCACTGTCCTGCAAAGATGAGTGTGCATGTAGAAAAGAACTGAAAATCTCATACTGACCTTTAAGTATTTTAACACTCTTGATATCCTTCTGCTGTGAAACACTCTGACCTGTCATTGTTTACACACGTCTTAAACAGCTATTATCATACACTGATCATTTCTGTATTATCTATATCTATTATTTATTATTTATTATTTATTTATTTATTATATTATATATCTTACACATCAATAATGCTGCTACTTCTTTGTCCTATCTTTGCACAATGTCTTGTCTTGTTTTTGTTTTAATTTTTAATTTTAAATTTTTAAATTTTAATTCTATTTCTAATTTATTATTTGCACATCATGTTGTTTGACCCAGAGCTTTGCAATTGCGTCTATCTGCATACTTGTTCATGGTTAAGATGACGATAAAGTTCACTTTGACTTTGACTTGACTTGAAATCCTGCCTGATTCTGACACCACTGATGACATCACTTCAAGTTCAAATACCACGGATGATGTTACTTCCAGTTCCAGTGCCAACGCTGACGCCACTTCTGGTCACGAAGATGGCACTTTCAGTTCTGGTGCCAACAATGATGTCACTTCCGGTAACGATGATATCACTTCCGCTTCCGCCGCCAGTGATGTCATTTCCCCTACTCTTGCTTAAAACAGCCATTTTGTCTCAAGGCCAGTCAATTCTATTTTTGACTCTGTTCTATGCGCATTGTGCTTATTTCAAATTAACTTTTTGCAGCCAAGAAACAATATACAGGTGGCTGCCTCAAACCTTTATGATGTTTATGACTCATTCTTCTGACAGAATTTAAAACCAACTTCATATTTTCTTCTGATCGAACACTCCATCGTAGATAAGGGATGCTCTTACGATAAAAGTGTATGAGGGTATGAGATACAAAAACACAAATCAGTGCAAACGTCACTTCAGAATAGTTCGGGTATTACTCTTTGGTCACGTAGGCACAATACATAGAAACAAAAAAGGCAGTGTGCTCCCTGGTTACTCTCTCAGGTGGGACCAATAGCGTGTTTTTCCGCATTCGACTTATACGACCGACATTATAAAATACCAGAAATTATACGGTAAAATCAAGCTCCGACTTATCTGTGAGAGAACATAAACACGAGTATATACGGTATACATTTTTGGCTTCAAATCATTTGAATGATATCCTTGGAAAGGAAAAAATCCACGATATGATAACTTTACATTGCAGACTAACAAGCCACAAAATGAAATAAGGTCTGACATTGGCAAGGATTGGTGTCTAATTAAACAACTGGGTTGGAGTGACAACCTGCAGCCACTGCGGCTCTCCGGGACCGATATTGCCCACCCGTGTTCAATGCTAAAGTTTTAGCTAAAACCTTATGCTTTATTCCATCTGAACTCGGAAGGCAGAGTTCCAAGTATGAAGTTTCAATTGGAATGTCCCTACAAGTTGGATTTCCTCCTCGGAAAGTCGGGAGAGTCTGACCAACTGCAACTTCAAAATCAAAGACGGCTACACCGCGTGTCAAGTTGTAGCATAATTCTGTTTAATTCGTACTTCTGTCCTTTTGTGTCATTAAATCAGTCACACACACAGAACTGTCCAACTTCTACCTGTTGATATGGTGTTTGGATATGCAAAATACTCACATAATGGGTTATCATCAACTTGATTAGTAGTCGTTCGTATTTCGAAATAGCAAGCACAACAGGTTTTCCTGGAGGCGTCTGCATTGTTTTTCTGAAATGTGGAATGCAGTCATCTTGGGTGTTACGTCATTCCCAGCTCTGACATCTGAGATAAATGGAATGCAGCCCAAGTATCACTGTATTGTTGAAAAGGACTTCTTTTAAATCTGAATCTGAATACTATCAGGAACGTAAACTATAGAGTTAGCAGTCAAGTTAGCGGTGAGGGTGCATGGTAACACTCCAGTAAAAATACTAAAATGAGGAGGTAAACATTTTCAGACAAGAAAAACAAAACAATAGTTTAATTTAAAGTAACACTCTCCACTGCGCCTCCAGTGCCATTTTGAACCGTGCTGCACATCCGATCTTACATCTGATCTTACTAACACTGAGGACTTTCAGCAGAAGCGAGTCAGATTCGATGGGGGCTTCATTATACCAATGACGATACACTTGTGTAATGTCTCACTGGAACTGTGACAGTCAAGTCAGAAGTTTTCTTCCTCTTTAGTTTTCTTTCCTCTTAGTCCTTGTCCTGGGTAAGATGTTAAACTGCATCCGCTCTGCAAACGGTCCTCCAACTTGCAGGGAAAACTTGGGGGTTGGAGGCAGGATTGGCACTCCAGCCACAGTAAAAAAAACTTCACGCAGCTCCTAAACAATAGACAGGACTCCTTTCTGCTCTCCATGGGTGTAGCTCTGCTGCAGCCGCCCATAGGAAAGGGATGGGGGGAAAGCCTTCGGAAGCCTCATCCCCAGAAGAGTCAAAACCAGCGGAGAGCCAATGAGGTTAGGCCTGTTGGGGATTGGAATTGGTGTGGTGCTGAGGCATTGCCTACTGCAGGGCCGCACTCGGGTCCCAATTTGAGGCAGCCCATCCAGGTAGGGGTTTGGAACATCTTTGTCTCTCCGACACGTTGATCATCTTTATCTGCTGTCTGCAGAGCTTTGCAAACCAGTGGTGGCATGGACCTGGGACTGGCCAGATCTTTGTAGGTGCGTATAACTTTTACTGGTGTGATCGCTCTGATGTTACACTCAGGGAGTAGGTGTTGCTCTGGCGGATCAGCTCCTTCTGATGGTGTCCGATGTCATTCCTTTCAAAGATCCTATTATGAGACTAAGATTATGGCACTGTCTGGGTTAGTGATGTCTCAGTAAGGGAGACATTTTATTCACAATTTCACTCTGTGACTGATGGGTGCCTGTGACGTGACACTCCTCTGGTCATGGGAGATTTTAGTATGACCACTGACACTGATAGTGCTGGCTATGATGATTGTGTCGGTCCCCATGTGTCTGGCGACTGTGGTGAAAGTGGCTCCATGTTCCTTGACTTTGTAAAAGATCAGGGGCTGCGGATTGCTGGATCCTGGTTCCAGCGCCCTGAGCCTCATTGTTGGGTCTGGTACTCCAATACTGGTGGTGCAGTGAAGGAGATCGATCACATCCTTGTGGGCAGACGCTGGAGGCTCTTACAAAACTGCAGGGTTGACAGAAGTGCCCAGTTTGTGAATTCTGACCACAGACTTGTTGTTGCTACTCTTAGGATCCAAATTAGGTCAAGCAGGCTACCATCTACTAGGAAAATGAGGCTGGACCTGGCCAGACTCCAAGACCAGGCTGTGTCTAATGAAACCGGAAAAAGAAACAGAAGAGAGAGTTGGGGTCAGTACGGATTTTAGAGCCACTGTGAATAGTTATTATGAAGAATTGAACATACAGAGTATCAGGATTAAGTTAAAGTGAAGTTATAAAAAGGACATGTTAAAGCAATGTGTTTTCAGCAGTGTTTTAAAGTGCTCCACTGTATTTGCCTGGTGAATTCCTATTGGCAGGCTATTCCAGATTTTAGGTGCATAACAGCAGAAGGCCGCCTCACCACTTCTTTTAAGTTTAGCTTTTGGAATTCTAAGGAGACACTCATTTGAAGATCTGAGGTTACGATTTGGAATATAATGTGTCAGGCATTCCAATATATACTCAGCAAAAAAAGAAACGTCCTCTGACTTTCAACTGTTTTTACTTTCAGTAAACTTAATGTGTAAATATTTGTATGAACACTAAAAGAGTCAACACCATGAGACATAAACTAAAAATGTTTCACAATGTGTCCCTGAATGAAAGGAGGCTCAAATTCAAAAGTACCAGTCAGTATCTGGTGTGGCCACCAGCTGCTTAAAGTACTGCAGTGCATCTCCTCCTCATGAACTGGACCAGATTTGTCAGTTCTTGCTGTGAGATGTTACCCCACTCTTCCACCAAGGCACCTGCAAGTTTCTGGACATTTCTGGGGGGAATGGCCCTAGCCCTCACCCTGCGATCCAACAGGTCCCAGACGTGCTCAATTCCTTCGACGATAAACACAAATCCGTCCATCACCCCTGGTGAGACAAAACCGTGACTCATCAGTGAAGAGCACTTTTTGCCACTCCTGTCTGGTCCAGCGAAGGTGGGTTTGTGCCCATAGGTGGCGTTGTTGCTGGTGATGTCTGGTAAGGACCTGCCTTACAACAGGCCTACAAGCCCTCAGTCCAGCCTCTCTCAGCCTATTGCGGACAGTCTGAGCACTGATGGAGGGATTGTGTGTTCCTGGTGTGACTCGGGCAGTTGTTGTGGCCATCCTGTACCTGTCACGCAGGTGTGATATTCGGATGTACAGATCCTGTGCAGGTGTTGTTACACGTGGTCTTCCACTGCAAGGATGATCAGCTGTCCTTCCTGTCTCCCTGTAGCGCTGTCTTAGGCGTCTCACAGTGCGGACATGGCAATTTATTGCCCTAGCCACATCAGCAGTCCTCATGCCTCCCTGCAGCAGGCCTAATGCATGTTCACGCAGATGAGCAGGGACCCTGGGCATCTTTCACAGTCGGTAGACAAGTCTCTTTAGTGTCCTGCATTTTTAGAACTGTGACCTTAAATGTCTACTTTCTGTAAGCTGTTAAGGTCTTAACGACCATTCCACAGGTGCATGTTAATTAATTGATTATGGTTAATTGAACATGCATGGAAAACATTGTTTAAACCCTTTACAATCATCCTTTTAGTGACATCAAAACTGGAGAAATGTGTTTGGATTTTCTTTTCCCAGTTAGGATTCTACCAGCTGCATTCTGCACTCGTTGCAAGTGATTTATGTCTTTTTTGGGTAGTCCTGAGAGGAGTGCGTTACAGTAATCTAGTCGACTGAAAACAAAAGTGTGAATTAATTTCTCTGCATCTTTCAATGATATGAGGTCTAACTTTTGCTATGTTTCTTAAGTGAAAAAATGCTGTCCTAGTGGTCTGATGAATATGCGATTTAAAATTCAGATTACAGTCAACGGTTACCCCTAAGTTTTTTACTTCCGTTTTAACTCTTAATCCTAATGCGTCAAGTTTATTTCTGATAACCTCATTGAATCCATTATTGCCAATCACTAAAATTTCAGTTTTCTCTTTATTTAGTTTGAGAAAATTGCTATTCATCCATTCAGAAATACCAGTAAGACATTGTGTTAGTGTATCGAAAGAGTCGGAGTCATCAGGTGCTATAGATAAGTATAGCTGTGTGTCATCAGCATAGCTGTGGTAGCTCACGTTGTAACCTGAGATAATCTGACCTAACGGAAGCATATAGATTGAGAAGAGCAGCGGACCCAGGATAGAGCCTTGTGGAACACCATATCGGATAGCATGTGTCTTTGAGTTGTAATTACCACAACTAACAAAGAATTTTCTCCCTGCCAGGTAGGATTCAAACCAATTTAAGACACTGCCAGAGAGGCCCACCCATTGACTAAGGCGATTTCTAAGAATATTATGATCAATGGTGTCAAATGCAGCACTCAGATCTAAGAGGATGAGAACAGATAAATGGCCTCTGTGTGCATTTACCCGCAAGTCATTTACTACTTTAACATGTGCAGTTTCTGTACTGTGATTTGTTCTGAAGCCTGACTGAAATTTATCAAGAATAGCATGTTTATTGAGGTGGTCATTTAACTGCATAATGACTGCCTTCTCTAGAATTTTACTTAAGAAGGGCAGGTTAGAGATGGGTCTAAAATTTTCAAAGGCAGAGGGGTCGAGATTATTTTTCTTGAGCAGGGGTTTAACTACTTAACCAGCTTGTTACTTATATTCCTATCTAAATCATTTCTATATATTAAAAATAGCAGCGGCCCTAGCACTGACCCCTGTGGAACACCACTCTTAACATCGGCCAGTTCTGATGAGGTTCCTCGCACCATCACCCTCTGCTTACTGTGCCTGAGACAATTTTGCACCCATCTACAAACATCACCCTGAACTCCCACTTCTTTTAATTTGATGCCCAGCCTCTCATGTGGCACCTTATCAAAAGTCCAGATAAATAATATCATAAGCTCCACTTTGATCGTATCCTTTTGTTGCCTCCTCATAGAATTCCAACATGTTAGTAAATACACACCAGTATCGGCAGTCCTTTTAATCTTTCATATTTTTAATTTCTTTGCTCAAAAGCAATTACTGTAGGCTTACTATTTATTGATACCAATCTTTACAAGACTCTTGACTAGTCAGCTAGTGACTCTTCAGTGTGACAGTCAAGGCTGGACTGGGCATAGGGAGTGGCAATGGCTAGTTTAATCTAGTGTACCCTGGGCAAGGTGTACCAAGATGAAACACGTTCACTTCAGCCTTTCTTAGAATCAGATTTCTCAGAACATTGTGCACTGCACATGAGCAATATCATTGAAATCTCTTCAAAAGAATTAATAGCACTAGGGGAAAAACGGTCCAGAAAGTTTCCAGCTTTTGTCTTTATATGATTTTATTGTGAGTAGGGTTTTAAAAAGCATGTGTAGCTTTTCAGGGAAAACTCTGAGCTACTCCATGTTGGACATCGCAATAGTCAACAGCAAATGCAAATTATCATTACTTGCTCAACTCTTTAGTTTCAAGGCCACACTGGGGGTTCCAAATGAGATCAACAAAGAGTCAAGAAGATGAAAAGACTGGTGCTGGGGAGCAGTACAGAGTGTAACGACTGAAGGCGCCGTTGATGTTATTGAGAAACAGCCAGACTTTCATCCCTGGCTCACTCTGTCTTTTTACGAGGGAGAATCAAAAGGCAACTTACCCTTTAATACCGGTAAGCATGAGCAGATGAACCTAACAGTTATATCACTTCTTTACATACTCGGCCTGCAAGTCGACACACTTCTTGTATTGTTCCTCAAACGTCTTTATTCCTTGAAAGAAGAGGCTTTTGGTTATTTCCAAATCCAGGTCTGCACCGCCTCCTTAACCTTAACATCTGCGATGTCGATGGGGGTTTGTAAGCGCAATGTTGATGGTCGCCTAGATCGAGCTCCATCGGTTACACTTGTTCTTCTCAACTTTTCTACCCGTTCATAAACTCTCTGTTGAGTCATGCTGTTTTCTCTTCCATGCTTAGCTCCACTCCCTCTGCTCAAAAAAATCTCACTACAGCACATCGTTCACCAATGGCGCAGTCCTGCAGCGGCACATCCATGTTCATTTGACCTTGGCTTCAACTAGACTAGACTAGACTAGCAGCAGTGGCTGAGCTGTGCATGTTCAAACTACCCACAAGCCATTGCAAATGTGTTTTTCTATGTCATTTTCTACCCATTGTGGTTACTCTGCAATTTTCAAATTGCATTTACTTTTTGATTTACTTGTATTAACGTTGTTTTCTACACATTATGTTGTTAACATTGTTGATTGTTGTTTCTTTGTATATTATTTCTTAATGAACAGTTTCTGTACATCATTTTGAACCTGGATTTTCTGTTTTTATGGAAAAAATTATTTTGTGAGATATTCTACCTTTTGCGCTGGGCTGGCTCCCTGCCCGGGGTTTGTTTCCTGCCTTGAGCCCTGTGTTGACTGGGATTGGCTCCAGCAGACCCCTGTCACCTTGTAGTTAGGATATAGTAGGTTGGATAATGGATGGTTAGATGGATATTGTACCTTTGGGGTGTCTAGGAAGCTCAAAAATGAAAAAAATAAATAAATAAATAAATAAACAAATCACTATTATTATACAGTAGCTGCCAAAGACTTTCATCTTTTTGAGGAAATAAAATTGAAAGTGGAGCTACTGACTATGTGGTGCGCAGAAGCGTCCATTTTCACTTGTGTTACTGTGTATTGTGGACTGTATGCCAACGGGCAGCTCCCAAAGCAACTGCCATCTCTCTCCAGACTGCGCTAATAGTAGCACGCCCGGCGCCAACGCCTGCAAACGTACCTGTGCTTTACAAAAATGGCTGCATGTATGTACTAGTAATAGGACGTCAGGGCCAAAAGGGTTAAATATTACTCACTATCCGTATTATGTGCCTGGCGACTTTAAGTGGAGCCAATGGAGGTGGAGCTGCCCCAACACTGCACATCCTTTACATTGGCCTGGGCAGTTTGAGTCCCTTGCATCAACATTTGCAAATCTCTTCTCTTGTTTGGCTCTGTTTGTGGATTTTGAACTACTGTATAAGTACCTTTATTGTTGTTTTTATGCCAAAGAACCTTGTTAAAGGATAAGACTATTTGGATTACGGATGGGGATTGGATTAGAAGCTGCTGGTTTGACAGGTTGAGAAGCAATATGAAAAGCATCGCTAGAATGGTCAAACATTTGAAAACATCCCCATTCTTTCACTTTCTTTTTTAATTTATACAGTTTAATGTGTCAGTGTACACCAAAATTAATGACTGTTGTTTTGTGAGGCACCTACCACGTACGTGTCTGTCTTCCACTGTTAATTTCCTTTCCCTCACCATTATGGTAGCAACATACACTGTGGTTTTGTACAAATAACGCTTCAGAGGATGAAGCAACAGTTTGTTCCAATGCTCTTTTATATGGACAGAGCGTCTGTAAGTACTCAGCAAAAGCTGGGACACCTGTAGGAATTGTTTGCATCAACTAACGAGGCTTAATTAACTTCCATTGCTATAAAACAGCTGTACGATGTTAACCTATTACTTGCTCTTTTTGTATAACTTTAAAAATGACAATATTTTTCAGTTTTTTGTAACTTTATTATTTTTAAACCCTGTTACACACGAGCGCGTAGGGAGCAGCCTACGGGCTTGACGGAGTGCGGAAAAAAACAAAATGGGGTTACAGGACAGAGCATTAATGTCTTTCTCTTTTCCTCACCAACAAATTGTAATCCGACACATTGAAGACAATAAGAACCTCGCACTTCCGCATCCACCCACGATGACGACATTTCTGACTCCCCGCTCACTCCCGGCTACATCTGATGACGTCACCGTGAGCCGACTCCCGGTCCGTCAGTCTCATTTCCCCTACAGCTGTTCCATTTCTGGTTCCATCACATAAATTCTTCCCCTGGGCAACTGTTCTCTGTCTCCAGTGTGACTTTTGTTATGCTCTCGACCGGTACTGCGGTGCTGACTGTTGGCCTGAGTACTGCACACTATACGGGGGCCGTTCCCCGACTCTTAACGCTGGTTTCTGTCTCTTATTCTCGTTGACAACCCCTGGCAGTTTACCCCTTATCTCTGTACCATTTCAGGTTATCGACTGGACTTGAACGCCATAAATTTCAATAAGCACTGGCAAAATGGGGGAGGTCTAAAATGTTTGGCCTGGAGTACAATAAAATACAACATTTATTTATATAGCACATTTTCATACAAAAAATGTAGCTCAAAGTGCTTCACATAATGAAAATAAAAAAAATAAAAGACATGGGCGGCACAGTGGCGCAGTGGTAGCGCTGCTGCCTCGCAGTTAGGAGTCCTCCCTGCGTGGAGTTTGCATGTTCTCCCCGTGTCTGCGTGGGTTTCCTCCGGGCGCTCCGGTTTCCTCCCACAATCCAAAGACATGCAGGTTAGGTGGATTGGCGATTCTAAATTGGCCCTAGTGTGTGCTTGGTGTGTTTGTGTGTGTCCTGCGGTGGGTTGGCACCCTGCCCAGGATTGGTTCCTGCCTTGTGCCCTGTGTTGGCTGGGATTGGATCCAGCAGACCCCCGTGACCCTGTATTCGGATTCAGCGGGTTAGGAAATGGATGGGATGGATAAAAGACATAGTAAGAAATTAAAATAGGTCAACATTAAATAACATATAATAAGAGTAAAGTCCGATGGCCAGGGAGGACAGAAAAAACAAAAAAAATCTCCAGACGGCTGGAGAAAAAAATAAACTCTGTAGGGATTCCAGACCATTAGACTGCCAAGTCCCCTCTGGGCATTGTACCTCACATACTGTACATAGTGTATGTTGTAATTAATTTTGTGCTTTATAAAACAATGTTGCACAACAATAAAATGTGACAACATCCAAGGGGTGGATACTTTTTATGCACACTGCAGGTCGCTGAAATAATGCTGCACAGATTCTCTTCTCTGTAATGTGAAGCTGGACACTTTTATCCTTCTAACAGAAAATCACAAATTATACTCACATATGCAGAAGTCACTTCAGCCACTAAATAGAAGGCCGAAAATCAACAAATGTGAAGGAAGGCAACTTGAAATTAGTCTATGAATGACATACAAGCTCTTGATATACATCACTATTTAAATTTCAATGATTCGTTGGAGGGTCCTCCCTGCGTGGAGTTTGCATGTTCTCCCTGTGTCTCCGTGGGCTTCCTCCACAGTCCAAAGACATGCAGGTTAGGCGCATTGGCGATCCTAAATTGTCCCTAGTGTGTGGGTATTTGTGTGGGGGTGTGTGTGTGCCCTGTGGTGGGCTGGCACCCTGCCTGGGGTTTGTTTCATGCCTTGCGCACTGTGTTGGCTGGGATTGGCTCCAGCAGACCCCCGTGACCCGGTAGTGGAAGTGACTGAAAAGGGAGTACAATGATTCTTTAATTTATATCACAAATTACCATGGTTGATGATGTAATAAATCTTCATGTCCCACTCTTTAAACTAATCAATTAAAGTAACATTCAGTAAAGAAATTGAGCGAAATCCAAGATGAAGCTAAACATGCAGAAGCTATTTAAATGGAGCTTTGCGTATACTACTGTTTGGTAAGCTCATTAACCTAAAAAAGTCCGTCTATTTACAGTATAAGGAGTACAACATCTGCTAAGACAATCTTTAAGCAGGCAGTAATCAAAAAATCCTCGCTTCATGCAAAAGTCAGTATTTGTAACTACAGCCTTTGGATGAGACACCCTTGGCTCTGTTGGGTGCATCATGATGGCGGTTTGTCGGTGCATGGTGGCCACAGAAGGTTCTGGCAGTTCTCTGACTTAAAAAGTGTATGGCTCAACTGTGCTGTACTTTAATGAGAGAACGTGTCTTAAGACCACTCTATAATGATATTCTGTTTTAACTAATAGCACACTGAGTCAAGTTAAGTCAAGTTGTTAGTTATGGTGATTATACCTCAGTGATCCTTGATATTTTATATGGCGTACCACAAGGATCTATTCTAGGTCCACTGCTCTTTTTGATCTACAGTATATGCTTCCATTAGGTCACATTATCTCAAAGCACAAAGTGAGCTACCACAGTTATGCTGATTACGCAGAGCTGTATTTATCAATAGCACCTGTACTGTACATAAATGTCACTGCCGAGGTAAGTAAACCTCTCAACAAGGTCGACACTCTCTCCGCAGACAGACACACTGCTGATGGCCGTACCCAAGAGGTCATTAAAGGCCTGGATGTTGGTTTTCTCTCGGACTCTATAATGATATTCTGGTACAGTGTGTTTCTGCACCCACTACACGATGAAACAACTCAGGATCCCGGTTTGCAACCACCCAGGCAGACAGGCGGTCCAGTCCCACCCTCCAGAAATGTCTCTATCTGCCGCAGCCAGGTGTTATGTGGTCTGGTCCAGCCACTCAGGTCCCCAATAATGAGGATCTTACGAGCCAGATTACCCTCAGGGAAACTCGCCACATGGCCGTAGTGCCGTAACTGACGCTTCCTCACAATGCAGGTAATGTGCCTCATTCGGGACTCAATGAGCAACACAAAGTCAAACCAGCGGTACCCAAGGATTTTCCAAAGAGACACAGTACCTCCAGTCCTCGTCCCAGGCCACTGGATAGCGTCCATGTCTTACAACCATATAGCAAAACAGGAAGCACCAGGACTCTAAAGACTTGGACCTTCGTATTTTACATAGATATCGGAAGCGCCACATGCCCCTTTCCAGCGACCTCATGACCCTCCATGCTCTCCCAATCCGTCTACTGACTTCATAGGAAGAGTCACCAGAGACATATGGCAATTGGTGCCACGGCCCACCTGCCAAGTTGTTTGCCTGCCTATGGTAATGTCATCCCTGATGGAGGATCACAGGACTCATGGGAAAGAGGGGTCCTTTCATCGGATTGGCTGGCCCAGCCCTGTTTTTAGCCGTGGAATGGCCAAATGGGGGAGTCAGCTTGATGGATGAGGTCTCCAGGACTCTAAAAATATCCAAATCTTATTATGTGATGTCATCTACTGTTCAATTCTGCTCCGTACTTGTAAAATTTTTATTTTTATACTGTATTGAGGATTTGTTCTGTTCTGTGTATTGTATTGTATTGACCCCCTACTTTTGACACCCACTGCACGCCCAACCTACCTGGAAAGGGGTCTCTCTTTGAACTGCCTTTCCCAAGGTTTCTTCCATTTTTCCCTACAAGTTTTTTATTGGGAGTTTTTCCTTGTCTTCTCAGAGAGTCAAGGCTGGGGGGCTGTCAAGAGGCAGGGCCTGTTAAAGCCCATTGCGGCACTTCCTGTGTAATTTTGGGGTATACAAAAATAAACTGTATTGTAAACTGTATTGTACATAAATGTCAATGCCGAGGTAAGTAAACCTCTCAACAAGGTCAACACTCTCTCCGCAGACAGACACACTGCTGATGGCCGTACCCAAGAGGTCATTAAAGGCCTGGATGTTGGTTTTCTCTTGGACTCTATAATGATATTCTGTTTTAACTAATAACACACTGAAGATGCCAACAAAAGCTAACTGGAGTCACGAGATGGCAAACCTGGAGTCTAATCAAAGTAAAACAAGGATAACTAAAACATTTTGTTTGCTGTTCACAAATTATCTGCTGATGTGAAGCAATGCCTTGCAAAAAAGAGATCTCAGGAGATCCTATGATCAAGAATTGTCAATTTGTATAAAGCTGCAAAAGGCTACAAAGAATTCTTAAAGAGTTTAGATATTCATCAGTCCACAACTGGACAAACGGTTTATAAATGGAGACCATTTAGTATTGTGGCTGTGCCAGGATGACTTGAAAGGCACAACACAGAATGGTCAATATGATAAGAAGAAACCCTAGAGTAACAGTCAAAGGTTTGAAGGAATCACTGCAACAGATAAACGTCTTTGTTCACGAGTCTACCATATGCAAAGAAGTGAACAGACATGTTGTCTACGGTAAGACACAAGGGAGAAAGCTTCTACTCTCCGAAAAACACATTGTTGCATGCTTGACATTTGCCAAGTCCACCTTGACACTTCACAAAGCCACTGGGAAAATGTTTTCTTGACCGAAGACACTAAGGTTGAATTTTCCTGGAACAATATACCAATATGAAAACAACCCAGTGATAAAGGATTATGGTGGGAGTATTATGATTTGGGGCTACTTTGCTGCCATGGGGTCCAGAAGTTTTTCCATCATAAAAGGGAAAATGGCTTCCCGAGTTTATCAAGGTATCCTACAAGACAATATCATGATGGCTGTGTGCCAACTGAGGCTCAGCAGAAGTTGGGTGAGGCAGCAGGACAATGACCCTAGACATTGAAGTATACTGTACAGTGTCACACACGTGTGCATGGGAAGCAGCTGAAGGGCTTAGACAATACTGTTTATACATCTGCCCAGGGGGGGGCGGGGTGCACTGACGCTCTTTCTGAGTTCTCTGCAGGTCTTACCCGGGAAATCCCACCAGGAGCCGCCATTTCCAGGAAGGACACACCACCTCCGGTTCCGGCCCCAAGAATGAGGTCACTTCCAGTTCCGGCCCCAAGGGTGATGTCACTTCCAGTTCCGGCCCAGAGGACGACATCATTTCCGCCCTCTGAGCTATAAAGCTCACTACCTTGCTTAGGCAGGCAGTTCTGTCTTGGACTCTGTTGTGTAAACAACTGTTTTGAAATGTCTCAAATTCTATTGCAGCCGGGAAACCGCATTAAACGGGTGGCTGCCCCAAACCTTTTCACGCCTCTGGTCTCCAGTTATTACAACAGTATGGCTTCAAGAAAAGAAAATACACATTTAGGAGGTTCCCAGTAAAAGCTCAGACCTTAAACCAGTAGAGATGCTGTGGAAAGACACCAAGAGAGTTGTTAACATCTGACATCAGTAGAATGTGGCTGAGCAGAAACATTTATGTAAGGAAGAATAGTCCATGATTCCCCATGAGTGTTATATACAGTAGGTCAGATCTGCAGCTACTGGAAGTGCTTTCTAGAGGTTATTACTACCAAAGGAAATTGAGCAGTTACTAAATTCAAGGGTTCACTTCCTTTTTCCACAGGACACTAGGAATGTTTGATGGGTGTGTTCAATAAAGACATGATAAATTATATTTGCTTGTGTATGATTAGCATATTGTGCCTGATCACATGTTATGACCAATTAATGCAGAAAACTAGATAATTCCAAAGGGTTCACATCATTTTTCTTGCCACTGTGAAACAGATAATGTTAAATTTGTCATACAGTTCTGAGTACGGGCGGCACGGTGGCGCAGTGGGTAGCGCTGTTGCCTCGCAGTAACGAGACCTGGGTTCACTTCCCGGGTCCTCCCTGCATGGATTTTGCATGTTCTCCCCGTGTCTGTGTGGGTTTCTTCCCAAAGACATGCCGGTTAGATGCATTGGCGATTCTAAATTGTCCCTAGTGGGTGTGTGTGTGTGCCCTGCGGTGGGCTGGTGCCCTGGCCGGGGTTTGTTTCCTGCCTTGCGCCTTGGGATAGGCTCCAGCAGACCCCTGTGACCCTGTAGTTAGGATATAGTGGGTTGGATAATGGATGGATTTCTGAGTACATACAGTTCCTCTTTACATGCAAAAGTTGAATTACATTTCCACTCAATATTTAAAGAGAGTTCTCAGATTTCATCGATCCCATCAGTGCAGAGTTCTCAAATTGAAATGCAAGAGTGACACTGAATCACGCACTATTCATAACAAGTGACGTGGGATAGGTTGTGCTCCAAATTCAAAACTGTGAGAACATATTCATCAGTGTCATCTTGGAGACACAATGACGGCATTAGAAAAATTCTAAAGATTTTTCCCTTAGGTGGGGACAGCACATGCCAGAGAATGATGTTCATACGCAAGAGACAAAGCCTTCTACCACACTGAGCAAAGCTAGGAGTTTGCTTAAGGTAATTTTAATGAACAAAATGAATATTGATTTAATAATTAGCAATTATTATTCACCTCTCTATTATAATAAAAAAATCCTGGGAGGAGACGAGACTTTTTAGCCTGGGACGAGATGTGACTTTCTCAGAGAGATAATTTCGCGTTCTGCGAGACGAGACTTTGTGCCAAGAGATTTAACCACACCCGGAGCTGGAAATAAAAGTCAAAGAGCAGATGACAAAATAGAACATCGTAAGGAATTCAAAAACGTTGGCACGATACACATGCAGAGCAGATTAGAGATAATGAAAGTACTAAAATTCGAAAGTTTCAAAAAGATAATAATAAAGATTGCATTCGCGCAAACAAATGGAAATTATTACGCAGTGAAATAATGGAACAGCAAAAAGAAATTGAATATATTATTTGGATTTAAACTTTCAAGTCAGAGACTTGTAGATCGTCTAATTCTTGTTGCCAACAGGGAAAAGTAGCGTTTCTTTCCAATGATTAGAGGCGTATCCGTGAGAATTAAAAGATTTATTGTTTGGTGAAAGGGAACTCCACATATGCGAGCGTCAGAGACGCAAAGTGGTTTTAAAATAAGCCTGATTTAAAGTGTGACAAAAAATGTCACATAAAATCGTTGTACTTTTAGGCTTAGGATTTTAAATATATAGAGCAGATTACAATGATAAGTAACAAAGTTCCCTGTGTTTTTCTAATTTATATATTGTAAAACTAATCATTGTTAACCTCTTCTTGTGTCTGTTAATAAACAAGCTTACGGAATTATAAAAAAAATGTTATTTATAAATGTAGTTGTGTTATGGCATTACCAATGAATAGTCCTGTGTAAAGTAATACCGTTTTCCACTATTTTATATGTAATATGATTCATCTCTCAGAGACAGTAGTTTTTGTATGTAACAGGATCAAAGACTTGCTGAACAGATTCCTGAAAATGTACTCATTTTAAAGCAGCGTTGAATATCTTGGCTTATAAAACAACCAGCGTATTGTACCTGACTATCTCAATTGTACAGTAGATACGAGAGTTTCTTGCTCTTTTCTGCTGCTGCTTCATATTCAAGACCTTAATTATTTTAACGAAAGTCATTTCTTTAATTTGGTTTCCAAACAAGTTTAGACATAGCAGTAAATTAATTTCATGACGGGATCAAATTAAACATACCTGCATTTGAAATATGGGCCTACTTGTGTTTCATGCCTTTTGGCCTGAGGGATCCTGCCGAGTAGCTGAAGTTACACATAGTCTACTGCTGTGCAGTTACCTCCTCTGTCATATTTATGGAGTAATACATAGCCTTCTGCATAGGAGACAGAGCTGGAGATGGCAGAATTAAAGATGCTAAGATTTGCACTGGGTGTGACGAGGATGGACTGGATTAGAAATGAGGACATTAGAGGGTCAGCTCAGGTTGGATGGTTGGGAGACAAAGTCAGAGAGGTGAGATTGTGTTGGTTTGGACATGTGCAGAGGAGAGATGCTGAGTATATTGGGAGAAGGATGCTAAGGATAGAACTGCCAGGGAAGAGGAAAAGAGGAAGGCCTAAGAGAAGGTTTATGGATGTGGTGAGAGAGGACATGCAGGTGATGGGTGTGACAGAACAAGATGCAGAGGACAGAAAGATATGGAAAAAGATGATCCGCTGTGGCAACCCCTAATGGGAGCAGCTAAAAGAAGAAGAAGAAGACACAGGCTTCTGCATTGCACTGGAATGACAAATCCGTATGGTATAGCTGGCCTTGCTTAGGAATACTGAGCTACCCCCATTGAATCCTACAGGGGATGTAATGTACATGAACATGTGTTCCTTTAATTGAAAGTGCTGCCAAATGCCAACCTCTATCAGCCATCCTATGGTGGTGATAGACAAGGACCACAGAATGGCAAAGCAATACCAAATAGGTGAGGAAGACGCAGGAAACAGCATAACTCCAAAATAAGAGTCTCAGTATACAGTAGGCCATATTTACAGTTTCTGAACCCAGTCATCTTAATAACAAATTCCCGTAAGAAAAGAAAATTGAAAACTAAATCCTTCTATTGTAGCACCCTTTCCATTGTACAGAGATATTAAACACCTTTGTAACTCTGCCTGACAAGTGCTCTTCAGCTTGTTTTCCTATTAATGCTGTGTTTCCAAAACTGGTCGCCTTGACCCTAAGCCTTCTTCTACAGTTAAGACCTTGTTCTGTTCCTCCTTAAACTTCCCTTGTGGCTGAAATGATCTCAGCTTCCATTCATTATGGTTTGGTTCTCTCTGAACTTAATAGAGCAGTGAATACTCCAGTTCTCAAAAATACTGAACTTGTCCCTGAACACGTCAAACATTATAGGCCTATCTTCAGTCTCCTTCTTTGAGTACACTTTTGCCAGTCAGCTCTGGTCACACATTGCTTCTAATGAGCTTTATGGTGAATTCCAGTCTGTTTCATGCTGAACTTAAACTACTGAATGGCCGTCCAGTAGCTGCTGACACCTGCCATCTGAGCCGCGTCATCCTCCTTGACCTAAAAGCTGCCTTTGACACATTTAGCCACAGTGTGATCGTGAATCACATGACAATAGACAAGGGAATTATTAGAACACTCGGCTCATACAAATCAACAAAGTAGCAGTTTGTTTTTACTGACACTTTTAGGCCCAATGTCTGTCCCAAAATTTCCAAATGTTCTGCGGTAGGAACATTTTTATTTATGATTTACAGTATACTATTCGAGCACTTTGAAAGTAAGCTCAAAATTAAAACAAGCAATCTAGATTTAAGATAATAATATGAATATTATGTTTATCACCAATATACAGTATAATAATACATTTTTGTGTTCTATCATCGTTTTATCTGAAATTTAGATTTCTAGGTTAAACAAGAAAAACAGTAAATTTGACTTGAGTGTTCTACTTCTTATAAAGGGTAACTGTCTATACTTTCTTAGCTTAAACCAACCCCCCCACAATAATTTCCTTCAGATAGAATACAGTTTAATAGATGAATACATAAAAGGTATTCACCCTCTTGGAAGTTGTTTACATTTTATTATAATACAATGTTGAGTAATATTGGATTTCATTTTGTTTTTCACACTGATCAACGGAAAGAATTATTAATATCAAAATGGGAACAGATCTCTGAAAAGTGGTCTAAAAGCATTACTAATATAAAAGACACAATACTTGATTGTATAAATTCGCCCCTCAAATCTGTATGTAGTAGATGCTCCTTTGGCAGCCATGACAGTCTTGAGTCTGTGAGGAGTGGTCTCGCTATCATCTTTGAACATCTGGACACTGCAGTTCCCCCATTCTTTAAGCTGGGTCAGGTGGTATGAGATCAGGAGTCAACAGCCTTCATCAAGTCCATCCACAATGTGGACAGGCTCGGCCACTCCAGGATATTAACATTGTTGTTTTTAAGCCATTCTTGTGTAACTTTAGTTTGATGCTTGGGGTTGTTGGAAAAGAAAACATCTCCCAAGGCACAGTTTTTTTGCATTACGCTTTTCTCCATCATTTCTCTGGATTTGGTTGCATTTCTTCTATCCTGTACCCTCACAAGCCCTCCAGTGTTTGCTGTAGAGAAATGTACCCACATCACGATACTGCCACCACCAAGCTTCACAGCGACGATGGTGGGCTTTTGATAATGTGCAGTGTAACATGACACTTAGTTTGATAACCAAAACATCTCAAATTTAATCTCTTAAGACCACATAGCCTTTAATCATGTTAACCAATGGGTGGTCATATATGTTTATTAGCAGAGGAAACTGCAGGCAGGTGTTTACGTATAAAGTCAGGGTGGCCAGGCAGCAGGCTAGTTCACAGCTACCCACTGCTAGGTGGGAGAAAATGGTCACTAACAAAGAGAGAGGGAGATTATCCCTTTAAGGAAGATTCAGGTCCTTAAATGATAATTTGGGCAATTTTCAAATCAAAGTTATTTCTCTCTATTAAAAAAAAAAATCTTAGAAGGAGACGGAAAATGATTTTCTCAGAGAGACACTTTCACGTCCCACGAGACATCACGCGAAATTTAGATCACATGGCACGGCAGCAGCAGCAAGCCAGGAGCTGATCGAGCAAAGAGGAAGTAAAAAAAAACTCTATTTGTATCACTGTTTAGGAGAGTTTCGGAGGAGCGACCGTGTCTCCTTGGGGTGCGTTCAACCCCTCTCTTCACAACGCGAGTGGCAGAGACATGAAGTGGCTGGCATGTAGCGCAGGCCCATGGGGTTGGTGAGTGAAGTGAATAGGGGGCAAAGCCCCATAGTCTTCAAAAACATGGTATGTATGCATTTGCCAGGAAAATTGTGGTCTAAAGTTAAGCATTTTCTATGAATTTTAAAAAATACTCTACATAGCCAGTCCTGGGGTCTCATGTATAATGGCGTGCGTAGAATTCACACTATAACATGATGTACGGACAAAAGTGGAAATGTGCTTCCGCACAAAAAATTCCAGATGCAGGAATCTGTGTGTTCGCTAGCTTCCACGTTCTTCCGTTCCATAAATCCTGGTCAGCGTGAAAAGTAACGCATGTGCACACGCTAGCTGCCCCACCAGAACTCCTCCCAGAATTACACCTCTTTGAATATGCAAATCAATATAAATAGCCCTTAAGCTCAGCATTCTGTGAAAAGGCAATGGCAAAAGCACGGGGGAAATAGAAGAATTACAGTGAATACCAAGTGGAGGCAAGGAAAAACATACTATTTGTTGGATTAAACAGTGGAATAAACAACAAAAGGAAGTTGATCGAGTGACATAGAGTGTCGGAGAAACTCAAAAGCTGAAGTTCACAAAGTCGCACAGTGCCCGAAATAAGAAAGAAGTTGTCAGATATCAAAGTTGGCATGGAAAGGCAAGACACAGCCCACCGTCTGAGAGTTATATGGAAGCTTATTAGGGTACAGAAAAAAAAAAATAGGCACACAGTGGGGAAAAAAGCACGAAATGTCAACCTTAATTTAGAAATTTCCACTTTAATCACGTAGTTTATTTTGTCATTAAAGTAGAACATCATAAACTTCATCTTTAATTCGTTTAATTTACTAGTTTCTCAAATCCCATCGTAACTAAAGTAGCACATTAAATGCTTTGTTTTGTATTTGATCTTCTATGTGTTCTATGTGTGTGAATCACTACGTGCCTCTTAAACGGGCTTCCTCTTCCTCTGACAGGACACAGAATCCATTACATTTGTGATATTACAGCTCTCTTATTAATTAAAATACTGAGATATATACGTGATATCATTTTCATGATGATAGGAGTTAAAGCATGTTATTAAACATGGGAACACGATGGCACAGTGATTGTTCATGTCTCACGCATGATGCTTGCTGTGCCATGTGCGACCTTCGATGAAATAATATATTGCAGCAGTACTGTCTCTTTCAAACGTACTAACCTCCAATTCCTGTCCTTACGTTTCTTTTTCCAAATACCCAATCGCCACACAACGAGCTCTGTAATAGACAATAAGCCATCTGTAAGCTTAGAATGCCGATTCTTCAAAACCTTTAAGGAGCATTGCAATATCTTCATAGTACATGTTTAATTATTCTATCCATCTATCCTTCCAGTGTCACGCCAGCACCAGCAAGAACACAGCGCGAGGCAGGAACAATCCGTGAATGGTGCACCAGACCCTCGCTAGCGCTGCACCACCGTGTCCTCACATGTTTAATTATTAACAATATAAATTATTTAAATGAAGTTAAAGTTTTATCTGTATAACATAATAAACATATTTTGCTGCATTTCATCTTAAAAATTATATCATCATCATATGTAAATACGCGCTTTATAAAGTGGCTCAGGTTGTGCAATATTATAACTGTATTGCAAGTTTACAGTGGAGTGATTGTACTTATAATTACAAAGCATTCTACAAGGAGCACTTGATCAATTCAATAGACAGCATGGCTGAGGCAGCGTGTGCTTGATGCTGTATCCCAATAATTCTCTTTCCAGTCAGTTGCTGTAGAGCTGCGATTCCCCACTCAGATACAGTGATATAAATACTCCGAGTGGTGCAGTGAGAGTAATATGGAAAAAGATGATCCGCTGTGACAACCCCTAACGGGAGCAGCTGAAAGAAGAAGAAGAAGGTGCAGTGAGAGTAACAACGCTAAAGCAGCTATGGTATTTAGAATAGTTTGACCAATCTGTGGACCATTACATTGTTACAGGTTAATTACAATCAGATGCATTAAACTAATAAACAATATGCAGTTAATTTCAGTGTATTTATAAAGCCGCGTCAGGGATATTGATCTAAAAAAAAAGGGAAACCACACAGAAACACGTTTGATGCTGGGTGCTGCCAGTTTGCAAAACAATGCGGAGAACTTGCGTACGACAGGGTATGAGCTATCGTGAAAATGTACATGGCTTTACACCAAGTTTAGGTTTTATACATCGTGATTTGAATGTGGAAACAGGCTTACGCAACATTTTTGTGCGTACATACTGTTTATACATGAGGCCCCTGGTGTTTTAGTAGATGTAACCCAATAACCCACTGAATACACCCATGTAGAAGGTATTTTACAATGTGTATGTAATCTCAAGACACAGATCAATGCTCAAAAACTTATTTGAGTTGAAAAACTGACACATTTGTTAAGTTTTTAGGCATTTGTTTCCCAAGCATCCTATGACCCATAGGTTCCACTATGAAATGCCAGGATTGGATGTGTATTTTTTTTAAATCTATAGAAAACAATATAAAATGTTTGTGAAGAAATAACTTTGACTTGAAAAACAACAAATGTATCATTTAAGGGCTACTGAGGGCTTAAGAGAGTAGAAATGCTAAGGCCCACTAGTGCACTTGTAGCCTACTCCAGAAGTTACTTTGTGAAGAGAATTCAAGCTGTCTCATGCTGACCTGAGATAAAAGTTGGAAGGAGAGGTGGTGGTGAAGACTCAATGGAGATAGGAACAGGTCAGCACTGCAAGAAACACAAACAAACTGGAGGCATGGTGGGAGGTCTTCAACAATGTATACATGTAGCAGCAGCATGTTTGACTTTTGTAACATTTTCCTTGGTACTACAGTATACCGAGTCAGAGTTCTGTGGTGGTACAGTGTTCTTTAAAAAAAATAAAAATAAAATTAAAACAATGAGGCAGCTCAGACCTCATGACTGCAGGTATGCGGGAGGAAAGCTGTGTGGCTACAGAAAACCTGAGGAGGGAATGTGCTAATTGCATGTAAGGTGCATGAAGGCAGTTGGCACAGCCGTCCCTCATCGAGGATATGAGGGTTGTCTGGCGCACCTGCACTAACTAGGTATAAAAAGAGTCTACGAGCAATTGATCAGGAGGATCAAGAAAGAGAGAGAATACTTCAGGACTGTGTGTCAGGTGCAGAAGAAAGGAAGCAAGGTGGTCAGGAAGCCCCAGGCAGAGTGAGGGGTAGGTTCGCTACTACTGAACATTGGAAAGGAGCACCAGTGGCCAATCACTCCATTGATACTTCCATGGATGCCAACGGCTGGTGATGGAAACCAGGGAGCAGAGCTTGGGGACCCCCATGTATGCCAAGGACTGTTTGGGGGGGACAAGAACTAAAGACTGTTGACAGTGCTTGCTGCCGATTCCATCTACTGAGCAGACCTGACAGGTCAGCAGAAGAAATAGGCGTGAAATAGGGACGTACTGGGGCTCAAGATGTAGAGAGAGGAAAAACAGCCGAACCCGACTGTGTTTTAATACTTTATGTTAACCTATTTATTGGCTTCATTTGACACTATTTTTATAATATTTCTTTACTGAACACTTTGCACATAGTCTGATTGCTGCTAAAGTACACTGTAAACTGCACTCACTGCATGTCTGCACTAACTTGTTGTTTGAGTCCTCACTGTACTAGTTCATTCTCAGCACATGAACATCGATGTCTTGGGAGAAGGAAGATGTTAAGGCTGCGGGCACCAAGGGCATCACAAATACTTTGTATTCTGCTTATTCACCTGCACTCACTGGGTATACAAAAGAGGTCTGAGAGCAACTGATTAAGGGGAGCAAGAACATAAAGGAAACCAAAAGAGCTGAGGTAAAATCAAGGAAAACACGATGAGAGAAAACATTCGGCTCATGGGACAGGTGCTGAGTTAAGTGAAAATAAATGTACCATTTTTATATTTGTTGTTCCTTTGGCGTTATTCTGAGTAAGGAGAAATTTTACATGTGCATTCTATATTAGAGTATGTCTAATGTATACTTTTTTGGGAACATGTGTCTGTCTGTTATCGCTATATATAAAACACAGATATTAAAATGAAAAAAGTGGTCACTTCAATAATCCATTAACAGTGATACCAGCAAAACATCATACAGCAGGTGCTGACACTATTCTTTTTTTAGAATTATACAAAGGAATAGAAAATCACCAGTCACATATAAATGTATTTTCTGTTATAGAGTAAAAATGTACTAGAATCCATCACAAGGCAGGAACCAGCTGTGGATGAAACTTATGTCCATTAAAGAGCTCACTGATACGGGCACACAATCATACTGGACAAACTTAAAGTAGTGCACTAACTTTACAGGCAGGTCTTTCAGTTGTGGCATAAAAGGTTAACAGATTTAATAACTAAGAATCATCAGACGTTTCTCTATTATAAAAAAAAGTCTTGGAAGGTTGGAAGGAGACGAGACGTGATTTTCTTAGAGAGACACTTTCATGTCCATCGAGACGAGTCTTTATGCCACGTCCGGTAATGGAAATAAAAGACAAAGAGTAGATGACAAAGTAGAACGTCGTAGACAATTCAAAAACGTTGGCGTGGTACACATGCAGAGCAGGTTAGAGATAATGACAGTACAAAAATTTGAAAGTCTCGAAAAAAGGATAGTAAAGATCTTATTAGCACAAACAAGCGAAAATTATTACTCGGTGAAATAAAGGAACAGCGAAAAGAAATCATATATTGTTCAGATTTAAACTTTAAGTCGGAGACCTGTAGATCGTCTAATTCGTGTTGCCATCCAGGAAAAAAAAAATAAGGTTTCTTCCCAAGGAAGAGGCGTATCTGCAAGAATTAAAAGATTTGTTGTTTGGTGAAAGTGAAATCCTGCGAGAGAAATCATTTCTCATTTGTATGAATGCTATTGTCAGACACGTTTCTTGTAGAGAGAAAGAAACGATATTCACTTACGGGCAGTTATTCGTTGCGTTGTCATGATGTAATTCCAAACACAGAAACAAAATTCAATGCGATATTGATGAAAAGGTAAAAGCAAAAAGAGATCGAATATATGGACATAGGTGATATGACAGAAGTGCGCCGCACAAGATGAGGATCACGCAGCACGGCAACAGCAGCAATCCAGCAGCTGATTGAGCAAAGACGAGGTAAAAAAACTGTATTAGTTTCCCATTGTATCACCATTTAAGAGGGGGTTTCAGAGGAATAACTGCATGCTCATTGGGGAGGGGGATGGGGGTTGGTGAGCAAAGCGAGCAGGGGGCAAAGCCAACTAGTACAACTGATGGAAAAAAGTGAAGAAAGCAGGTGAGTAGAGCTGAGCTGGGCTGAAGGGAGAATTAATATTTTAGTAATGTTAAACAATGTTTTAAAACACTTTAGAAGATGTAAATACTATAATTACTGTCATAACAAAATCAGTTGCATGGTGAAGTTCATAAATATAAAACATCAATGCAAACATTCAGTATCATTACAATAGTAATTATAATTCCTCAACAGCCAAACCAATAAAACACAATTTAGACATATTCATCACATTTTAAGATCAACATGTAATGTTCAAGCATTTCACAGCTTGTGGCTAAATACTATTAAGAAGTCCATAATCTTGGTTCTGATTGACCTAAGATGTTTAATTTACAAAAGAACAACAAAAAGAATGTTGATGGGAGATGATGAATCAGATGAGATTTCAATGGTGTTATATTTTATTCTGTGAATACAATGAATCCGCAGAAGTGTGGTAACAACAGATGATTTTAGAATCAGGCAGTACAGCTCTCTGTATCTACTTCTTATCTGTCACTGGGGAATCGCCAAAGAAAAGTATGATAGTGAAGGTCAGAATACTTTCAATAATGGACCTGCATTTTCAACAGTCTCAGAAAGGATAGCCTCTGGTGGGCTTTCTTGACCAGAAAATATACTTCATGTTGATCTCCTATGTCCCAAGAAGGTCAACTGCTCTTCTACCTCTACAGCTTAGACAGTGATGTGTAAAAGTTATAGGTATCTTTTGGCTGATTGAAATTCTACCACCAGATCATTTCTTGGCATTTAATTCCAAATTTTTAAATCAGTTTACTTACCCAATTCCTGAACGCAGTTTTGTTATAATTTGTGACGAGACCCACAAGTAAGGTGACATTCGTAAAGCTGACCTTTCATCTATAATTCAATTTAAAGATGCAATCTGATTTCACAAGGTAAGAATATTGAAAGTATGCTGAAAAGACCAATGTAGACATGGACAGCATGCAGTATAAACTTCACACAGACAGTGCACAGGCTGGGATTAAAACCAAGGCTTATGCAGCCTAAGGCAGTACTGCTAACCAAAACTGTTTCACCTTTTACTTTCATATTTTAGTTTAATTACATGTACAATAACATCATTCATAGTATAGCAAACAATAATGCAAATAGTAAAAAAATCACATTTTCACTTTCATTGGTATCCATTAGATATTCCAAAAAATCAACTCATCCTCTCTTTTACATACTACAGTACTAACTTGTAAAATTGTCACCTGAGGTACACACACACAACTTCCTGCCTGCTATAACAACAACATTTATTTCTATAGCACATTTTCATACAAATGATGTAGCTCAATGTGCTTTACAGGATGAAGAAAGAGAGAAAAAACAAAATTTATTAAAAAATAAAATTAGGCAATATTTATTTACATAGACTAAAAGTAAGGTCTGATGGCCAAGGGGACAGAAAAATCACAAAAAAAACTCCAGACGGCTGGAGAAAAAAATAAAATCTGCAGGGGTTCCAGGCCACGAGACCACTCAGCCCCCTCCAGGCATTCTACCTAACATAAATGATCTCAGTCAGTCCTCAGTGCATTCAGGGTTCACATGGAAGAACTTGATGATGATGGTCATGTGGACTTCTGGTCTTTAATCCATCAATGGAAGGACATCATGATGCTTTGATTAGGTGGTGGTGGTGGAGCAGATCGACACCACAGGAACCAAAAAAAGAACAGCAGAGAATGTAGGGGTTAGTACGGATTACAGAGCCATCATGAATGATAATGATAATTGAATGCATATAAAGAGTATTAGGATTAAGCTAAAATGAAGCTATGAGAAAGCCATACTAAAGTAATGTGTTTTCAGCAGTGTTTTAAAATGCTCCACCGTATTACCCTGGCAAATTCCTATTGGCAGGCTATTCCAGATTTTAGGTGCATAACAGCAGAAGGCCACCTCACCACTTCTTTAAATTTAGCTATTGGGATTATAAGCAGACACTCATTTGAAGATCTAAGGTTATGCTTTGGAGTGTAAGGTGAAAGACATTCTGAAATAAAGGATGGAGCGAGATTGACTGACAATTTGAAACTGAACTTGGGTGATAAAATGTCGGTGGAGTAGCGCTGTGTTCAGGAATGTTTCCTACCTTGTACCCACTGATGTTGGCAAATCTTAACAGGATTAAAGAAGTACAACAATGTTATGCCATCACAGGGCTGATGTAACGCACATGCCTGTCATCTTTGGGGATGTAAGACAAAAACTCACACAGACACCGGGGACACGTGCAAACTCCACACAAAGACCAGGCACAGAATTCAAACTCAGGACACTGTATTCATGAAGCAGAGGCTTCAATCATAGGGCACATTCGCACAAAATGAGGACAATGATGCACAGATAAAAACTGGGTAAAAATGAAATAGTTTTCACAGTAGTATGCGATTCTCAACTGGTGCATTGCAATAAAATGTCCTATTCCTTCCAAACCTTTCATGAAGCTGCTTAACACATTGACTGCCAACTATGAGAATTTTCTGTTCCATGTGTCAACTATGAGTTAACTTGACATATTTTTCTTAGAGCAAATAAATTTTTATT
Organism: Polypterus senegalus; assembly: GCF_016835505.1. NCBI lineage: Eukaryota > Metazoa > Chordata > Cladistia > Polypteriformes > Polypteridae > Polypterus > Polypterus senegalus. The sequence continues at coordinate 36,682,548 of NC_053168.1, read as the reverse complement.
TTGCTCAATGACAAAATGCATTTAATTAGTATAATACAACTAGGGGGATCCCCCCTGCTCACTTCGCTTGCCAGCCACTTTGTGTCTCTGTCATTCACGTTGTGAAGAGGTGGGCTGAACGCACCCCAAAGAGATGTGGTCACTCCTCCGAAACCCCCTCTTTGCTCGATCAGCTGCTGGTCGTGATCTGCATCTCACACAGCACTTCAAACATATAAAAGCCTGTACAGCAGCTGTCCTAGTCTTTTATTTCCGGCCCCAGGCGTGGTTAAATCTCTTGGCACAAAGTCTTGTCTCGTGGGATGCGAGTTCTTGATATTTTTTAGTTTATAATTTAAAAATAGAATAAGAATCTGAAAATCTAACAACATCATATTAAAGTTCGATAAATTCTGAAAAGAATGATACCAAAAAAATATATGTAGGTTTTAAAATAAGCCTGATTTAAAGCGTGACAAAAAATGTGACATAAAAAGTCACATAAAATTGTTGCACTTTTAGGCTTAGGATTTTATATATATAGAGTAGGTAACACTCTGAGGTTGTAATAGTGTTAGGAACAAATTTACCTATACAGTAGTCACTAAGGCAGTCAGTGTGTTAGTCACATGAAGCTGAAGGCTATCCTGGCAGCAGGAACTGCAAAAAACAAACATAACACGGCCAATGCACGAGTCGTCTGCCCAGTACTCTCCTGCAGACACCCACATCTTGTCATATAAGGTCAGTTTAGAGATGCCAGCTTACGCAACATGTAAGAAGAGACTGGAGTAGCCTGAGAAAATAAAAACAACAAGCAGATGTTGCACCCAGAGCTGCTGAGTGACAAATCAAACCTGGGTTCCTAGGGTTGTGCAACAGTGTTTTGGCCAAAATAAAAATTACATACATAATTACATTATTAAGTTAAATGATACTTTTATAATAGTGTGTTTAATTAGGCTTAAATAAATATAACACAAAACATTTAATTTATTTGCAAATTTCTATTATTGGTAGTACTTTCTCAACTGGTTACAAAAAAGAACACCTATAGTGTTGTGTATTAATATTTCTAAGTTATAGTACATTGAGCCAATAGACACAGAGAGTATATTCACTTGTATGGGTTTTCAATTCAGGGTATCATAATAAGTAAATGCTTAACACTTTGTGACAGGAAGCTTGTGAATACTTTCAAGAATAAAATAACTACAGTACTTTAGGACCCAAATACATCCTGCAAGATTCAAAGAAATTGGCATTGTTTCCATTCCTCAAACCCATGAGAATAAGTTTTTTTTTTTTAAGTTACTTCTATGTATTTCAAAACACTACAACAGACTAACTTCAAACTGTCATACTTAGAATAGTGATATTAATTAATGCAGACTTCACTAGCCAAGCAAAGGTATTCTGTTAATCCACAAGCATATGCCATTGCTAAGGAAAACATGGGATCGCACAGAGTTAATCCTAACCAGCTTTAGTATCATCACAGAATTGGTCATAGCAGCTTAAATTACCAACCTGGATTAGAAATACGAACTTGCTCTTTGCTACTTTTTTTCCCAGAAAAGTTCCTATTTTGAAAACCAAGGTTTCTATATATGCATTTAATCCCGTGGTCCAAACATAAGATGTTAGTTCTCAGAGAAATAACATCAAACTGAAGAGGCTGTGTGGGCACAAATACAAATGTCCCGTTATGTCAATATTAAAACATCCATCCACCCATTTCTGCTCTCTGCTTGATCGGGTTGTTTGGTCGAGTTTGGACCTAATCTGGTAGCAACGGGTGCAAAATAAGTATCAGGTTTGTCAAAAACTTATCAAATTAAGAATGAAAGAAATTAGCAGTCACATAGACTCCTCATGTTAACAAGAAACTCCAGACAGAATTAACCTTAAACTTGAATATGAACCAGAGGACAAGGCTACTGTAAGGCTCCCATGGAAACACAATACTTACTGAATTAAAAGAAGTCCAAATTTAAACACATAACATAATATACATGTACATTTGATCTTACTCACATATTTAATTCCCTGTCATTGGAGCATTCTTAACCATCCATCCCTCTATATCCTAACTACAGGGTCACGGGGATCTGCTGGAGCCAATCCCAGCCAATACGGGGCGCAAGGCAGGAAACAAACCCTGGGCAGGGCGCCAGCCCACCGCACGGCGATTCTTAGTATAACACAGCATTCTCAAGCCAGCTTATACCAAGTCAGAGTTGCATCGGTACTGGTGCCCGCCCGGGCAGCAATCGGCGCAAAGAAGAAGCGGCATCAGGTGGGGTGGCAGTCAATCAGGGGGCTCACTCTCGCACACATACACCTACACTTACGCAGGACTAGCTTGGAAATACCGAGACATCATTCAGGAAGGTATTTGCAGACTACTTCATTTACTTGATGTGTTTATGGTTGCTTGTGAGATAGAAAACTTTGCAACATTGCTGCAAAATCTTCCCTTAACAAGTTTCCAACAATTCTTTCTTAACTCCTCTTTTATTCCAGTGTGATTTATACAGCCCATAACAGAGCAGAATTGCAAAGCAGAATTGTGGGTTTTAAAGATTTTGAAGAATCATAGTCAAATAATGTGTTTTTGTAATTAATTATTGCATATTTAAAGAGCTTCTGTAAAAAGTTGAATTTCCCCATGGGGACAAATAAAGTTTTCTTTCTTTCTTTCTTCATTACAATACACATCAGAAAAAATTAATATACTGTACTAAATTTACAAATATAAATTAAATGCATGTCAACCTTGAATATAAGAGTTATTTTTTTATTTTACAGTTCAGTGTGACCCACTGTTACATCAAAACACTTAAACTTCTACTTACTCTTCTAGAAGAGTACCTGGTGCTTGCCTTGTGGTTGTTCCTCTACAAACCCCTTACAGCCGTGGTTCTCAAGTCCAGCCCCCGAGGCCCCTCCATTGCTGCAGGTTTTTTTTTTCCATTTCCCCCATAACTGATCTCTTTTTTTAATTAGCTGTCCCATTCTTCTGTCATTTTTCATTCAAAAAAATGCAGCAGTGTGAGATTTACATTTAGAAAAAAAAAAAGCATAATACTATATCTTTATACTATATGTTTTGCATGTCACCTATTTTCTCAGTGAATTATGCATTTCTGTTAGGAAAATGTGGACATCGGCATGTATGTACTGTACAGTATATGTATAATCAAGTGGCAGTGATTGTTTAAACATCTCAAATTCATGGAGGCAGCATCAGTGAAACTATTACTGGATACTAATGTCTCCATTAGTTTTCGACACACTACAACAAGCATTGCATTATATTTTTTAAACAGAAAACTGCTGTAAGATAATGATATGCTTACTCTATCGGGTTAATTGAGAACTGGGAAACCTGTTTGTGTTGTCATTAATATCATGTGTACAGAGTACAAAAAAATCTTAATTGTGCAACATTTTGCCACTCTCTGGTCCCATTATTAGTGAATATAACAACCTTATCAGAAAACATCAGTCTTCCACAACCGAAAAATGTCAAGAACACAGCTTAAAACACCATCTTTTATGTAATGAAAAAGACTGAATTAGTGTAAGCTGCCCTAATTCTGGTGAGTAAGGAGGCATTGGCCAAAAAAATAACTGAACTGATTTCAAAGTACTTCATAAGTACAATTTTTATGAACACAAAAAAGATTGCATTTACTTTTAATAAACAAGCACATTGTGCAATGCACCACAAATATCATGGTATAAATCAAGTGAAGCAGGATGACACATGTATGTGTGTCACAGACACAAAGTGGTCTCTCTTTTGTCATGTTTATTATGATTTATTAAATATGTGATTCAACATAATTATCATTTAGTTAAATAAAATGATTAGTAACACTTTTTTCTGTAGACTACACTGATCAGACACAGCATTTAAACCTCCTTTCTAATATTGTGTAGGTTCCTCTCATGTCACCATAACAGCACTTCAAGACACCGATTGCACCACAATAAAGTCAGACAACATACCTCACTCAATTTTGGCGAACTGCAACACAATCTTCCTCTTTGCTGCACCCTTTGGTGGTGTGGGTAGTCCAAGTTGGGAACCCCTGTAAAATACAATGGCCCACTTGTATCGATAATTACCATAAATCTGTATTTGTTGATTATCTGAACATAGCCAGAGGAAATACTGACAACCCATATGAAGGAAAATATACATGCAAAAGTACAAAATAAAATATCGAGCAATTAAACATGCAATTCAACTGATATAAAACATAATAGCTTAAAAAATCACGGATGTGAAATCAATGTAAATGTACACTTCCTTAGGGGGAAAAAAATTACAAATAAAAATGTCTTCTTTATACTCATTGGATTACTAATGTTAATTTAAGTAGGAGGAGTCAAGTTTTTAAGCAGAAAAAAATTGTGGTCAAAAAATGATGCTAAATTTTGTAAACCATTAACTTCACAAAATAAATGCTGCTATAAAGGGAGCAGGGATCACAGCTGAGGACAAGTGGCTTTCCAAACCAGGAAAGTTTGCAGTAGTGGGAGTCATTATCGAGGGACATTCCAGGATCAAAGCCAAATACTATTAAGCAAAAATAAGACATCCACTACTACTACTGCTAAAATTAGTAATACTGCCGCTACTAAAATTAGTTAGTGGCACACACAAACAGAATTTACCCACACGTGTTAATAAAGTGGCAGCACAAACAAAACAAAGGTCAGCAGCTGCTGACTGGTTGTGATTTAGGCAGATGCATAGACTAAACTGTGGCAGGTAGTTTCTGCAAAGCTAGACAGCCGGCAGTTACAAATATAAGACAGACATGGAGCAGCTGCTAATTGCATGTAGGGGAAAGTTGCACAGACAAATAGCGGCAAAGCTGTTCATGGTTTGCTTGGTGAAAGAAAACACAAAATGACCATTTTACAAGATGAGTCATCAAGTGAAAACAAAACAGTTTCCAGGGAGGTAATAAGATGGATAGTTACAATATTAGTAGACTTTTGAGATCTCTAAATGTATATAATAAGTTAGCTACAGTATCTGAAGCTCTACATCATGCTCTGTCTTTCAAATTACCCTGCTGGGATTTTTGCACTCTTCTTTGAGAAAGTAACTGTGGCTCACAGTCAAGAGTCTTGTTTGGCCTTTTTTTTTTTTTTGTTGCACACTTACACTGTTTCTCTCATAAGCACACTATCTCTACTAAACAGATTGTGAGCGTGTGTATGTGTCTATCAAATTACAAGACTATAAAATAATTAAAATTAAAGCTTTAATGCATTTTCAACTACTAGACCAATGCCTTTACATGTTTTTCAGTTTTGAAGGATACTAATATGAGCAGTAATTGGACTTAATGTGTATTATAATAGTTTGGTAGATCTATTAGTGACTGTAAATGTTCAAATAAGTATAAGTACCAGCAAACTGCAAAAGTGACAAGAGAACTGTTATTTTTCATTTTGTTAATAGGTGAAATTGGATATTCACTGTATGGCACAAACATTTTACTGAGTTGCTAATAGAGAAAACAGAGTTTCAAACCAGCAAGTGATGCAGTGAATTTGATGGACACACAAAATATTTTTTTAACTTTCCAGGTTTGTTATGAATCATTAAAAGTATTTTTTGTATCACTAATCTCAATATCAAATAAAAAAAAAAAAAAACTTGTCACCAAATTTCAAACAAACCTGTCAAGGCATTTTTGAGATTTTGGAGTATTTACTTGCCTAGATGTAGAATCCTACCAAATTTCAGCCTTTAAGCTAAACAGAAAATATTTTTTTGTTGATTAGTGAGTGGGCAAGTCACTCACTAAACTTTGGATTATAAATAAATAGATTGAGGGAAAAATAAAAGGGAAACACAATAATTCTGGTTGGATTGAAACTTCAAACTTTAACAGTGAAATAACAATAAACAACAGAGAAAACAAGCAAAGAAAACAACACCAAAAAATAAAAGGAAAAAAGATCTGTGCACATTAACAGTCATCCAGCATTCCTTTATTATGTCTTGTGACCACCTCCTATAACTGATCTTAATCAGCAGTGCAATATCATCCTATGAAATTGCTGGATGTTGGCAAGCAGAGGGTCAAATCTCTGGAAGTTGCCACCCAGGCCATTGCAAAGGTGCTGTGAGAGGTTAAGGACTAGGGAGAATGCAGGCCAAGGCAGCACCCACACACCAGCAATCCTCAGGACAGCTGGGACCATAGTTACCATGTGTATGATCTGGCACTATCCTGCTGTAGAGTCAGATATCTAGGAGGTGTCAATAGAGGGTTTCTGGCAGGTCACCTACAGCATGGACCCTTTCATTTACAATCCTGTCAGTGATATGGGCACTGTGTCTGACAGTAGTTTCAGCAGCAGTATGGGTTGAACATCTGAACTGACCTCTAATATGGACTAGTCCTGCTCAACAGTGGTTACTTGAGGGTGACAAGATCTGGAAAGGTCATCTGTCCTGCTAGTCTCCTGAAACCTTGTTTAGAGTTGTGACACAGTGCAACAGCTTAGTCTATTGATCTAGCAATGAAGGCATAGGTCTCCTTGCAGCATGCCAATAGCCTCCTGACATCTTAGGGATTATAAAATGAACAACAAAGCTGACTTAAGTATGGCCTTTGTCCTGATGATGCAATGTTACTTTGCATAACTCAAATCTCATTTTGTGTTTTTGGTAGATCTTGCTTTCTTCTTGCCGCCCTCACCATTGTGAAGCACTTTTACTATTGTTTTTCACATGCAATACACAACAATATTTCACATTAAGTCCTAAAGATCCTTCAGACTTGCTTTTGGATTCTCTCTCTCTCTTTCTAATCAGTCTTCCCATTTCTTTGTTATCCATTTTGGAAGGATGCACTAATGAAGTACAGTAGGTAAAATGTTAGTGGTGCCTTCCACTTCTTAATGCTTGCCGAGAAGCTTCTTGATGCACATATTTCATCCTTTACTTCGAGGTTCATTGCTTGAAAGAAAACTTTTCTATTAATGGTACAGTGCATCCGGAAAGTATTCACAGCGCATCACTTTTTCCACATTTTGTTATGTTACAGCCTTATTCCAAAATGGATTAAATTCATTTTTTCCTCAGAATTCTACACACAACACCCCATAATGACAACGTGAAAAAAGTTTACTTGAGGTTTTTGCAAATGTATTAAAAATAAAAAAATTGAGAAAGCACATGTACATAAGTATTCACAGCCTTTGCCATGAAGCTCAAAATTGAGCTCAGGTGCATCCTGTTTCCCCTGATCATACTTGAGATGTTTCTTCAGCTTCATTGGAGTCCACCTGTGGTAAATTCAGTTGATTGGACATGATTTGGAAAGGCACACACCTGTCTATATAAGGTCCCACAGTTGACAGTTCATGTCAGAGCACAAACCAAGCATGAAGTCAAAGGAATTGTCTGTAGACCTCCGAGACAGGATTGTCTCGAGGCACAAATCTGGGGAAGGTTACAGAAAAATTTCTGCTGCTTTGAAGGTCCCAATGAGCACAGTGGCCTCCATCATCCATAAGTGGAAGAAATTCGAAACCACCAGGACTCTTCCTAGAGCTGGCTGGCCATCTAAACTGAGTGATCGGGGTAGAAAGGTCTTAGTCAGGGAGGTGACCAAGAACCCGATGGTCACTCTGTCAGAGCTCCAGAGGTCCTCTGTGGAGAAAGGAGAACCTTCCAGAAGGACAACCATCTCTGCAGCAATCCACCAATCAGGCCTGTATGGTAGAGTGGCCAGACAGAAGCCACTCTTTAGTAAAAGGCACATGGCAGCCCGCCTGGAGTTTGCCAAAAGGCACCTGAAGGGCTCTCAGACCATAAGAAACAAAATTCTCTGGTCTGATGAGACAAAGATTGAACTCTTTGGTGTGAATGCCAGGCGTCACGTTTGGAAGAAACCAGGCATCACCAGGCCAATCCCATCCCTACAGTGAAGCATGGTGGTGGCAGCATCATGCTGTGGAGATGTTTTTCAGTGGTTGGAACTGGGAGACTAGTCAGGATAAAGGGAAAGATGACTGCAGCAATGTACAGAGACATCCTGGATGAAAACCTGCTCCAGAGCGCTCTTGACCTCAGACTGGGGCGACAGTTCATCTTTCAGCAGGACAACGACCCTAAGCACACAGCTAAGATATCAAAGGAGTGGCTTCAGGACGACTCTGTGAATGTCCTTGAGTGGCCCAGCCAGAGCCCAGACTTGAATCCGATTGAACATCTCTGGAGAGATCTTAAAATGGCTGTGCACTGACGCATCCCAAGCCTGATGGAGCCTGAGAGGTGCTGCAAAGAGGAATGGGCGAAACTGGCCAAGGATAGGTGTGCCAAGCTTGTGGCATCATATTCAAAAAGACTTGAGGCTGTAATTGCTGCCAAAGGTGCATTGACAAAGTATTGAGCAAAGGCTGTGAATACTTATGTACATGTGATTTCTCAGTTTTTTTAATAAATTTGCAAAAACCTCAAGTAAACGTTTTTCATGTTGTCATTATGGGGTGGTGTGTGTAGAATTCTGAGGAAAAAAATGAAATTAATCCATTTTGAAATAAGGCTGTAACATAACAAAATGTGGAAAAAGTAATGCACTGTGAATACTTTCCGGATGCACTGTATATTACTATACAGTACTCTACCTACACTACGGCATCTTGAGGAGACCAAGCATATACCCATACAAGCCATTATTTACAGTGGGCTAAGTTAGATTTAGATGACGTGTTAATTTTGAAGATTTTGGAAAATATTTCAAGCAATAACAGTAATATAGGTAAATATGGTAATTGACCACTTAAGCCTAAGAAACTGATTAGGGAGTTATAATAACTATTCAGGTTCAAGATTTGTGTTGCACTAACAAATGATGGTTATTATTTGATCAAAAAGGGGGTTGATTATAGATTATGAAATGTGATCAAATTTTACATTCCAATAATTTGTCCATCATATCTCCTGGTACCCCGTTCTTCCTCACACACCCCAAAAACATGTCTATTAGCTTAAATGTTAAATCTAAAAAGGCCAAGTATGGGTGAGTATAGTACTGCAAAGGGATGGCATCTTATCCAGCACTGGTTCCTGCCTTACTCCCAAATAAGCTTCCAAGACTCTGAAATGAATTAGGTAGGTTCAGTCATTGAAGGTCAGACACATTTTCTTTCTATAACTGGGAAGGAAAACACCCTTGAAATTTTCCCTTTCTCATAGGTTTTCTACAAGTACTGGCTTTCCCCCACACATCCTGCGACAAACACGTTAGGTTGTAATTATTAAATCTAAACTGGTATATTGTTAGTATGGCTTGAAATTAAACAGGTATACAGCTCAGGTGGAGTTCCTACCTTATGTCTGTAACTATCAGAGCTAACCTCTAGTTTCCATTATCTAAAGAAAAAGTAGATTCAGCTAATGTATGGATAATAATAATAATAATCGGACCACAAGTGTATGCTGAAAAAAATGTTGTTTCATGTGATTTTTAAGGTTAGGGAGGCTAAATTAAAAACCATTTTTCTCTATCATGCATTATTTTCTCACAAAACATATTTTAAGCTGTCAATTACATTTTTTTATTCTTTTCACAATATCATTAATTATAAAAATTATATTTTAATGCTAACTTTTTTGAATTTTATATTTTCTAATATTAAAATCTATGTTTAAATCAAAACAGTGATATTTTTAACAATTATTAGCCATAATTAACACTGGTTTTTCATGTGTGGAACTGAAAGATATGTATATCTTCCTGGGTCAGCAGTGTGAGCATACAATATTGCTCTGTTTTCTTTGTGAGTGGGACAGCAGAGCAAAAAATATACATTGGTATCAGAAAAAATGGCCAGCTACAAAATAGCTGAAGTCTGATGCCAAAATCATCATCAAAAATAGCTTGGTGGACCCACATAAAGTGCTACTACCACCGCTTCGTATTAAGCTTGGTTTAATGAAGTAGTTTCTCAAAAGATGGAGGCTGTTTTATGTATTTGTGACTAAACCTCTAGGGTAAATTTGAGGTTAAATTGAAAGAGGGCAATTTTTTTGCAGACCTGGTATTATTAAAAAAAAAATTTGAAGAATAACCTGGAACAAAACGCTTGGGTATCATTCAAAGAAGTTATTTGTAACTTTTTAGGTAACAATAAAAATCCAAATTATAAAGAAATTGGGAAACATGTATTAGTGAAGAAACTGGGCTACGACATGAGTCTCAAAATTCACATTTTGGATTTGCATTTGGAATTTTTCCCTGAAAAGCTTGCAGCGGTGAATGAAAAGCACGGTGAAAGATTCCATCAGGATATCAAGGACATGAAAGGTTGATATCTGGAATGTTGGGGTGTCGGTATGACGGCAGACAACTTCAGGATAATTTATAGGGATGCGCTTGAAAAAGTGTACAGTACAAACGATGGGCCACCTAAGGAAGTTTTGGATCATAAACAAATAAGTGACAAAAAAATGGACAAGTTAAAAGTAAATGAATGAATGTGTATTGTTGCTATCTTTACATATTACTGTATGTTTAAAATATTTTTAAGTTAAATTGATTTTGAACAATATTGCATACATGAATAAATTGTGAGATCTGTTTAATTTTAATTAAATTTCTTAATTTTGTACTTAAATATAATGTGATGGAAACTTTCTAATTATATGTGTTGATTGCGTTCATGACTACAAGTAAAAACTATTCAATATGAGTTTAATTTTGCAGACCCGAATTATGCTATTAATGCTGACTCAACTTCATTCGTTCCATCCATCCATCAGGTCTTACTTTACACGGCACCATTAATACATAAAAACTAAGTGATGAATACGATATTTACGTTTACATCAACTATAATGCTTTTACGAAATGTATTTACAAAGAGCAAAGCTATTAACACACATTTAAATGTTGAAAACACTTCAGACATCTGCATTTACTTACTTTTTATCGGTAATACAGATTTAAGTTTTATCTTTCTTTTAATGATTACCTGCGTGTTTTCATTAATAGACTTTCCGCGCTATCTTTGTGTTTTTGACTGAATTGCCAGGACTTGTTATTTTTCAATAAGAAAACTCAGAGACAGCACTGAGAGAAATGTAAACTACGACTGTGAAACTGAAGGAGCCGCTGCGCTGAAGTTTCCTCAAGTACTGCACAACTGCCTTTCCTCACCCGCGACAACTCCTGCCTTTCCCACAATGCTCGGGTCACGTGGCCCACTTTCGACAACTACCAAACACTTCTTCAAACTTCCTGGAGATCAAAGAGGCGGGGAGGGAAGGAAAAGAGACGAAGTGTTAACCTGATCTCTTAGTGCCTCAGGAGGATCCAAAAAAAAAAAAAAACTCTCAGAGTAATTACTTCTCAGTTGTTGGCACTGACAGCTACACCGTGCTACTTACACCCGGAACCGATGACGGATTTTTCAATTGCGGCTAAAGAAGCCGCACATGCTGTGGCAGATTAATAAAAAAGAAAAACTTTTCATTTGATACCAGCGTGGAGAAGAGCTTGAATAGATGACAGTGAAAGATCCCGGCGTGACACTTGCAACTGTTATTATACGAAGGACAGATCTGCAGAGCTATGGCAATGTAATGAACAGGTAAGAAACAAAAGGGGTATGATGGGGGTGGAGATCGAGTCATTCATTATGTTTTAAATCTTTGACATTGGGCGTTCGGACTCGTTTAAGTAAAAAAGCGACGTGTCACACGGCTGAGACAACGATGCACGAGACGCTGTTCAGAGTCAGGAAAGTAAGTCTACCAACGCACTTCTCCTCACCTGCAGGGACGCGGTCACAAATCACGACGGTCCCCTAAGGAGTGGACTACCGCGCAGCCACCCACCCAGGTATCCACACTGCCTTATACTGTATTCTGTAATGACATGTCATCAGTTTTAATGGGATATTAACATTTCCTGTTATATAAGCTTCGAGAATACTGTTTAAAAAATATTACGTTAAGCATTCACAGTTATAGCAGTAGTTGTACTGTCATACTTGGATATACCGTACAGCCAACATGCAGCACATCCCCGCCCTTCAACTCCACGTTAAAGAACTTTCATTTGCAATGCACAATTCGGCTTACTTGATGTATTACTTACTTATATTTCCGTTCCTGCAGATTGGTTAGGCGTGTACATTTTGTTCAAGGCTTATCTTTATTAGTGTATTACTTAGTTTGGGTATCCGGCACAGAACCTTTGTTCAATTATTTGGTGGTGAAGCTTGTTTCAGCCAACAATGGCTTTACATTTTTATCTGTCTGACTTTTACTGTGTCCTCCCTCATATAAACAAACATTTTAAATCGGTTTCCTTGTTTTGACCTCCCTTCCAATGACTAAAAGATTGGTGGTTCTTGTAACAACTATTTGTTTCTGAAAATTGGACAATTTTAATACTAATTAATTCAAGTGATGGCAGAGACTTTTAAACCTAGGTTTCCGTTTAGTTACTTTTCACAACAGAGGCCCTGTTCTAGTAATTCTGGAGGTGTCTCACAGGTTTTAATTCTGAAAGCAGCCTCGCTTGAATTAAAGAGCAAAGTTTATAAAACTTATAGCAGTGGTATGGCTTATAGACTGAGACAATTGCAAGTTAGCACTCAACATGATAAACTTGGAGAGTACTGAAATGGCAATAGACTGACCAGGAAAATAATCTATCAAGTTTTTAGTAACTGAACACAGGAGAGTGAAGAGTGTAAAAAGAGACCAAGGTGTTTTTGTTTTGTGGAGCTGATGACTGCATGAAAAGATACTCCGTAACAGAGGAAATAAGTCCATATTGTTAAATATATATATATATATATAATTAGATAAAACAAAAGATACTATTAAATAATAAAGTAAATGCTGTACAGTATGTACATTTTCTTTAACATACAGGGTGTCCATAAAGTCCATGTGCAATTTAAAATAGTTGAAATTTTGTAAGTATATGTGATAGAAAGGATCTGTAAAAAGGATTAGAAAGAAGAAATACATTTTTTATTGTTCTTGTTAATTTTGAACATGTCCACCATCATTACTAATACAAAGGTTTATACACTTCCGTAGTTCTCGGAAAACATTTTCAAACTGATTTTCAGTAATACCAGCAATCACATCAGCTGCAAGTCTTCTAAAGATCGAGGTTTGGTTGAATAAACGTTAGTTTTCACATGTCCCCATAAAATGAAATCCAATGGAGTCAAATCTGGTGAACGTCGAGGCCAAGAAAATGGTCCACCTCTTCCAATCCATCTGTTAAGGAATTTCTCATGTAGAAACTGCCTAACATGCAAAGCAAAGTGACAAGGAACACCATCTTGTTGAAACACTGTATTCTCTATCAGTCCTAATTGTTCAAGTTGAGGAATAAAGTAATTTCGCAGCATTTCTAAATAGCTATCGCCATTAACAATACGCCCTTCAAAAAAGAATGGCCCTATGACTCCATTTTTTCCCCAAAGCACACCACACATTAACTTTGGGAGAATCTTTTTCATGTTCAATGGACTCTTATGGATTTTCAGTTCCCCAAATTACGGCAGTTATGCCTGTTGACCTTGCCACTAATGTGGAATGTTGCTTCATCGGAGATCATTAAATTATTCAAAAATGCATCATCATTGCTAAGTTTTTTGTTGAACTGGTGACAGAAAGTTAGTCGTGCATGATAATCCTCAACATTGGGTCAACAGTGATTCTGAAAAATAAGTAATTTTTAAGTTAAAGTTATAAAAATAAAACTTCTAAAGACAAAAGAAAACTAGATATATATCAAGCTTTCTAATATTTTTACAAATTCTTTCTATCACATATACATACAAAGTTACATCTATTTTAAATTACACACAGACTTTATGGACACCCTGCATATTTCAATTAGTGGTAATACAAGTAAATGTTAATTTAAAATGCACAAAGCTAATGATATTTGAAGTATATACTGTATTAAAATAATAGGTTAACAGGTTAACCCTTAAAGATTTCAAAGAGATCATAAATGGTGGAGGAGAAGAATTTGGTGACTGTTGTTTTTGTGTATTTGATATAAACAGGGTGATATACATACAGTCCATACATACAACCACCGTAAGTATCTACTAAGAAAGATTTGTGTATGTTCATGTCATACGTTAAAAACTTAGTTTAGAAATTAAGAAATATAGATAAGAAGGCCTGATAAGTTCTAAGTAAAGTATTATTCATTTGAATATTTTAACTCATACTTGCAATTTTTAGCTCTCTTGACATTATTTTGGGTAGTTTGATGGAAGTCAAATTTTAAAAGACCTAGTGTAATCTATTCTATTAAGATGATGTACGCTACACAGTCACAGAGAGCAATTATTTTACCTCAGCATTTTGCATGGGTGATTGAGCTGTGCACACCAACATGGATCATAAGGTTTAGCCCCAATTTTATTTCTTGGATTCCACCTCCACAGCTGTGTATAAGCCCACTAGGTGCAGCTAACAGTCTTTCAAACATGCAAAAGAATAAGAAATCAGGAAGGGGGCAAATAGTTTTTCACACCACTGTATATATAGGATTCAGCTTTGAAAAATCATAACTGTCAGTTATAGAACAGAAACCTTGAGGACAGACTTTTAAATCCTAAAAGTAAAACTAATAATAAGATTTTCTCTGAGCATGTGTGAAGGCCAGTTAAAACTTTGTATATACTGTAGGTGATTTCATAGCACAGACAGTTGCAGCAGTTTATATTAGTGATTGTAATTGCGCCCAAGCAGCTATTTTTCTGAATTCTGCGGAAAGAAACTGCGTACTTTAAGCTAATTGACCTTGAATACTTAAGTGTATTTTGTGTTGTAGTTGTGTTGGATTGTTTTCTACTGTTTGCTGTTCCAATAGACTCTGGTATCTTGAGTCTGTACAGAAAAGATTAGAATATATAACCTGATTAAATCTTTAGACATTTTGAGCAACATGATGCTTTAAAATCGTACATTTTGAGCTGATATATAATTGCCACTACAGTTTTCTGTTTAGTGATTACATTTCTATTCAGGTTTCTGCAGTTTAAATAGAAGAAATGTTTTTGTACTAAGGTTCACACAGAAGCTCAATAAATAAATAATATAACAAAAAAACAAAACCCACTCTGAAATGCACATCAGAACTACTAAAAAAAACTAAAGCTTCCAGATTGGCCAGAGTTAAAAAAGGGCATTGAGGACTTTCAGCCAACAAATTATCCAACATAAGTGTGTGAAGAAACACTGTTGGGGTTCCTTTATACCCACAGCTATACATCTTTATAATGCCTCACTGTGACTGTTTCTGTTCTTTTTTTCTTTAGGCAGATCAAATTTTTATTTCTTTTTAATTTTATTTCTCTTTTAGTTATTTTTTTGTGTATTTGTCATAATTTTGATGTGTTTATTTGTTTTCTTATTTATGAGTTTCTGTAAAAAGCCAAATTTCTCCCTTGGAACAAACAGACTTCTATCTATCTATCTATCTATCTATCTATCTATCTATCTATCTATCTATCTATCTATCTATCTATCTATACTTGCTGGTGCATTTTATTTGGGATTTTGTTGAGTCACACGTTGATCAAAAAACTGGAAAACGAAAGTAGTTCTGCTAGAACAGGTGCCAGTAGCATAACTATTTAAACTGAAAGTTGCATCCTGTTACTGTGTTGGTCTGTTGAGTACCAATTGCCTTCCTGACAGTTGATGACGTGTTTCTTATGTTTATACCCATAACTGACTTTTTTCCCCTAAACATATTATACCAAAGTGTCATACACGGTAATCATAAAAATATTTAATCTTTATTTTTTTATCCCATTGTGCATTTACTGTTGCTTATATATGCACATTTAACCATAACTGTGTTTAGAAACAGGATCCCTGGTTCTATTCAATATTTTAAAGGTTCTTCTATATATGTTTTTGTAATGCCTTTTAGTTTTTGAATGTTAGGGTCCTACTTCTGATCTCTTTCAGACATTGTAAACACTAATGTCTGAGTTGGTAAAGACAGAATTAACTTTTTTCAGTGTGATGTATATAAGATGCATATTCAAGTAGCATTATAAGTTATAGTTATATCTAGTGGAAAGGATAAATGTATGTGTAAATTGAAACTTTGCTTTATTTTTCATTAGTGCTCCTAGCGAACTGAAATTTTCCTGGCTTGTTTTCACTTAGTATCATTGGAGAATTTTAGTATCATGAATGAATGTATCTCACATTTTTCATATAATGTTAGGCTAATACAGTATAAAGTGAAAGGTTTATGATGCTCTGGGCTCCTCCATATGAAAAATCATTTTACAATATATTATGGCCGGTATTTTAATTTTATATATTTGATTCTCGGTATATTATTGTTCTTTAAACAAAGGATAATGTAAGCAGAGTGGTAAAAAGCTAGTATAGTACTCAGTGTTATTCTTTTAAATATTGAATAACTAGGGGGCTCGGCCCCCTGGTTGCTTTGCTCGCCCACCCCCGTGTTTGGTTTACTGGATATACAATTTAAAAAGATTGTTATTTTTGTTGGGAATTGTTATATAAGCATTATCACTTTTACTTTAAAACTTTTGTAAAAAACATACTTTTCCTTTATTTCCGGCTCCGGGCGTGGTTAAATCTTTCTTGCAGGACGTATAACGCTGCTCATGTTGTGAAGGAGGGGGCTGAACACACGTTAAGGAGATGCTGTTGGATCAGCTGCTGTTTTTCTGCTGCTGGTGAGCTGCGTGTTCTGTTTGTCGTGCTGCACGTCGATCACTTAAAATCCTGTATAGCAGCTATCCTTTTGCCATTTCGTGTCTCTGCCGCTCACGTTGTGAAGGGGGAGCTGAACTCATGTTAAGGAGAAGCGGTTGGATCATTTGCTGGCTTCCTGCTGCTGCTCCTGGCAAGCTGTGTGTTCTGCTTGTCGTCGTTTTAAGAGCTGGGAGCACATGATGTGTGTCTGTCAAAAGTATTCCAACAACTGCTTGATTAGATGTCCGTGAACTTGTTTTAAATGTTGTCTCACTGCCTTGTCTCGCGTGACGTTGAAGTGTCTCTTCCGGGACGTCAAATTGTCTTCTGAGAAGATCACGTCTTGTCTCCCTAGTCTTCCTTCCAAGATTTTTTTTATAATAGAGAGATGTAAATTGCATCCCAGAGCAGTTTATCCATTTTAGTTAGTCTAGCTGCAGACCTCCAGTAACATTTGGTGGCCTTTTCATTATGTGTTGTGTGGACCACCAGAGGGCATACAGCTCCCCCAGCTCCGACACAGACAGGCTGAGACCCAAGACTTGCCAGACAACACACCTTTATTAAAGTGGGGAAGTGTCTTATCTTTTGCTGCCCACTTCACAGCACAGTACAAAGCACCAAATATTTTAATACACAGTCCTTTTTCTTCCTCTCTCTTTCTCTCTGTCTCAGTTTCCACTCCTCCTTCCAAAAGCTTTGTCCACCTCATCCCAACTCTGGCTCTCCGACTAGTGTTGAGGCGGCTCCTTTTATATTGCACCCGGAAGTGCTCCATGTGTTTCTTGCCCTTATTCCTGGTGTGTTGGATGTGGTGCCACAAAGGGCTCAGCTGTACCTGCAGCACCCTGTGGCGGCACCCACGGAACCCAAGAAGGCTACTCCAAACTACAAATACCGGCATACCCTGTGGGGATCCAAGGTACTGTAGCAACCCAGGGGGGCTGCCCTCTAGTGTCTTGGGAATGACAATGTTCCATATATGGTCTCTCCCTTGGTCCTTCCACCCAGCTGGTGTCCCGGCTGGGAAATGTCCCTGGTCATCCGTCACAGGTGGCTATGTTACACGTCACTTCCAGCAATTTCTGTGTTTCTTAACATTTCAAGGTTCATGCTCATAAAACATACGCTTTGATTAAGATAAGGGTTGTCTGCATCAGTAACAATATATGCAAAATCACGGGAGGAGTCGGGGTGGGAGGCCAGGCACGTGCGTTACTTTTTATGCTGTCTGGGATTTATGGCTCTAAAGTGTGTGGAAGTTGGCTAATGCATGATTTTGTGCATCTGAATTTTTTATGCATACGCATGTTTCCTCTTTTGTCCATACACTATGTTTTAGTGTGAATTCTATGCGCGGCATTCTGCAAGAGACCCCTGAATCGCAAAGCTCCTGAGGTTTACAGATAGATCCTTCTCAGTTTATCTGTCAAAAAGTTTTTAGTTTATGACTACATTCAAACAAGCCCTATAAATAATCAAAATCTAGTTTATTTACTCATGATTGTGCTTTTACTGAATATTTACAACAGTTTAGTTTGATAATTATGATGTTGCAGGTTGGTTTATTATTTATGGGGAATTCTATATTTATGTGTCAGCTTGATACTGTATATTAAATAGAAATGTACATGTTGTGACAAGCATTTTTGGCTGATGAACTTATTTGTTTGTTTTTTGTGACATCAAACCTCTTCTAACCTTTCTTACAAATAACAAACACTTCCATCATTTTCACCAGGATCTTGTCTCACATAAGGTAGAATAGTTGCAAGCATTTGTACATTTCTTGAAAACTAATTTTTCCTAGTATTCATATGGGACATAATCATTTCAGTTACATCATGTCTTGTGATATGTGCAATATAACATATTGTTCTCTGTCCTTCCCAATCAGGACTGGTCTCAAGACATGAAAGCACCAATCTCTCACAGGGCCCACACACTCGTGTAGACACACACACACACACATTCTCACATTTCCTTAGGGCCAATTTGTAATCACTATGTCACCATGAAAGGGTGTGTTTGTTAATGTGGTAAGATAACTGAAATACTCGGAGGAAACCCCATAGAGACACAGGGAGATCATGAATACTCCAAATGGGCAATGGCTGGGTCTGAGATTCAAATCTGGACACGTGAGGCAGCAGCATTACTCATTGCACCACTGTGTTACTTGTATTTTCAAAATATTTTAGTTGGGTTGGAGGGGTGATCAACTTTAGGGAGATATTCCCACTTAACACACATGTCACAGTCACTGGACATGTTTTGTACAGTCACTGTCCTACTGTAGTATTTCCTAAGACCCATGATAAACTGCGGGAGATGCTTATGGCAGCTACTTTTTATTCCAACCATTTTCACAATCAGTTATTTATTTTGCCCTGTTGTTTAGTTAGCTGGTCTTTTTTCTTCTCTCATTCTATTTTTAGGAAAGAGCAGTAGTATGCGATTTACATTCATGAGAAGTTAAGAAATATATAATCATAGTTTTAACTCTTTTTGTTGTTTACCTGTTAATCCACTAGTTTCCTGGAGTTTGTTGCTTAATTGTATATTTATAATGGCAATTAAAATTGAGCAGAGAAGACAACGGCCTCATACCCACTAGTGATCAGAAAATCATAATGATGTTGATGAAAATCTTAAAACTACGATGAAAAAACACTGTTATCTCCAACTAGCATGCATATATTTTTGCTACCTTTACATTACAGTACATTTTAGAAAAATCAGTTTAGAAATTTGTGAATTGACACCAATGAGTAGAAACTGGGAAATAACAGCCTACTTAATTAGTTTAGGAATCCAATTAAAAGCAGAATCAGATAAAATAAAAACCTGTGGCCACAAGGGTACCCCAGGATTGAACATGAATACCACTAAGATTCTGCCAAGGTTATTACCATTTACTAATTAACATTGCAAGGCAAAACTGTCAGGAACATTGTCATTATTATATGTTGGTGGCATATGTATTACTAAATGACAGGATCACTTTTATGTGTACAAGGCTTTGATCGACTATACTGGCATATAATTATAGTCTTCTATAGTTTGGCCTCTCATTTCCTTTCTTTTGCATATCAATTGTTGAAGAACTACTGATCAGTTATGTATTACTACTGTCTTTTTATTAAAATGCATCCGTCTGTCATGTGTGCTCAAAGTACAAGGATTTATTCAGTTTAATGTGAACGGTTTGGTTATGGTTTATAAAAGTTGCTCTGGAAAGACATTAATTTCATGAAGATTACAGAAAGTTGTGCATGATATTTATTTCCATGCATCAATTCTGTGTTTCTTGACAGTGAATATAGTATTAAAGCAGAAGTACAGTGTACAGTAGAGCATCTAGTTTGCATGCTAGAAAAACAGAAAAATAATCTTTGAACCTAAGTGAATAAGTTATAAGTGTATCCCAGGATAAGGATTACCTGTATACTTGCTCAATAATGACACTCATGAAAGCAAAAATGAAAATATGCTTATGTCGATGTGTTGCATAGCATGAGGAAGATGTTGGATAGTATTGTTGATATAATTTTAACAGCTTCCAGTATCTGATAAAGTGGTAGAAAACAGTCAACATTTGTTGTCCAGTATGTTAGCTCATTCACCCTGAAATACATTTAAAACAAATATTCCCATCATAAACACACATTCATATCTGACAAGAAGGCAAAAGTGTGAAAAGAATGGATTGCATTACATATTATGCATGTCCATCTGTGTGTGGGTAAAGTACAAATCTGCACTCTGTTTCAAAATTAACGTGTTTTGGCTTAATAGCTTAAAATTGAAGCATACAGTGTGGTGGACGGCCAGGGGCTTTGCCTGGCCGGGATGCTCCCATCCTCCCAAGACAATACATCCCCGGAACACGAGAGGGCAACCCCCCTGGCTTACATCGAGGCACCTGGACAGTTTCTGAGCCCTGGGTTGCAGCACTTCCACCACAGCCTGAAGTGCTGCCAGAAGAAGATCTGGGAGCACCTGGAGCACTTCTGGGTGCTGTATAAAAGGGACCACCCCACTCCATTCAAGGAGCCTGAGTTGGGAGGAGGAAGACGAAGCTTGCTGGGAGAGGAGTGGAGGCTTTAAACTGAGAAAGAGAAGAACAGAGGACTGTGATTTGTTGTACTGTGCTGTGCAGTGGGGAGCAAAGAGAAAGGACTCTACTATTGGAATAAACGTGTGTGCTGGAAAGAACTTGTGTCTCGCCTCTCTCTGTGTTGGGTAGGGTGTCTGGTACACCCCGTTGTGGTCCACAACAGTAAATTTGTAAAATTCCTGTTTTATACTTTTACTTATTAGTAACTGAGAAACTAAGTGAAAAGTGAAAGCTCAAATTTTGCAAAATAAAATTTTCTAATGGACTTAATGGTTTGATAAGTATACATAGTTCAGATTGATTTAAATGTTCAAAGTCTGATTGTCTGAAAGAAAAGAGAGAACAAAAGTAAAAACATTTGTTAAACTGAGGTTAGAGTTTTCTTTGTTTATGAGTGTACTAACTAGATATGACAATGTTTGCCTATTCAAATTTATAGACCTCTTCAGGTTCAGTCAGTTTGCAGAGGTGCTGTTGAAAGACTGTGCTTTTATGTTGCATTTATTTACTAATTTTACCATTTTCATGTCACATCTTCCTACTTAATTCTAGTTTATTTTTCTTTTCTTTTTAGAAATTTGACATCACTAATATTTGTGACTCAAGATTAGTACTAGTGTTTCTGAGTGTGTATGTGTGTGTCTGTGTGTGTTTTTTTTCAATGACAACTGAAAACAAATAAAATACATTATATAGCTTTCCCAAGGATTTTATGAAAAGAAGTGAGAGGTCAGCATTGCAGTATTAATATGGTTAGGAAGCACATATCAGCCATTCTCCCATATAAATGCCTATAACACTTTTCAGTGTTTTCACTGGATTGTTGTTAGTTTATCTGATAAGTCATCCATATTTCACGGGCGATCTTAACAATAGTCTTTATTGTCTGTCATTATAGTTGAACTCAAGTGAGATCAATTGACCTGTTGTGTAATATATCAAGCATCTAGTTATACCAGATCTAATTAAGGGGTGTGGTGACTTATCCAACCTATTTTTTAGCTGCCCATTTTTAGAGCAGTTGTTTTTCACTTTACAGTTGAATAGTGCAAGGAACAGTAAAGTAGTACCTTCCTGTTGTCATTGTATTAATGCTTGCTTGACTGTTTTGTTTTCTTTGTAAGGCATCATTACCCAGACACTACAACATCTTCTCCAAACACTTATTACTTGCATATCTAGGTCCAGTGATATTGTATTTTTTAAATTTAAATTGGTAGTAGCCTGTGGTGGGCTGGTGCCCTGCCTGGGGTTTGTTTCCTGTCTTGTGCCCTGTGTTGGCTGGAATTGGCTCCAGCAGAGCCCCGTGACCCTGTAGTTAGGATATAGCGGGTTTGAATGGATGGATGGATGGTAGTAGCCCATTTGCTTTATAAAATGCAATGTGTTGTTGTACTCCGTGAAATTTGTTATGTAGGAGAAAGTCTGTATATAAATCCTTTAGAAAACAGTCAAAAGAGAAGGACTGGTTTGTTAACATCATGATGGGTCACCTGCTAGTTCAGTACTTTCAAACAAGAGTTTCTCAGAAAAAATACAGTTCTTTTAGACAATAATCAAAGTTGCAATGTTAATATAATCAATACAGTATTAATTTAGCAGTTTCCAAAACTGTAATGTACCATTTATTTGGAGAATAACTTCGTTGCATGCTATAGAACTTGAATGCTGTCCCCATGCTCTGAGGATGCTGTAAATTCCAGTCAATAACTACTGTGAACCTTAGTTGATTAGCTTTAAACAGAAAAATATGGGGTGTCACAGGGAAAAAAAATCCCTCTTAGAGAAATTAGGTGGGGAAAATATCAGCAGTACTTTTAGCAGTATTTTTTACCAAAAGGCAAACACTACAG
Organism: Polypterus senegalus; assembly: GCF_016835505.1. Taxonomy (NCBI): domain Eukaryota; kingdom Metazoa; phylum Chordata; class Cladistia; order Polypteriformes; family Polypteridae; genus Polypterus; species Polypterus senegalus. The sequence continues at coordinate 36,659,816 of NC_053168.1, read as the reverse complement.
TAGTGGAGAAATGCAGACATTGACAGAGCGTGCCACATCATCAAGACTACAAACTAAGTTAAATAATAGATAGTTTGAACAGCACACCATTCTGTGAAAACTGAGTGACCTTCTTGTTTGAAGAAGGAAGAAAAAAGAAAGGTCTTCGTCAATTGCAAACCATACAAGTAAAGCTCAAACAGATGAATTACCAGTTCCATCATATGTCATATTTGAAAAAATGCAATGCAGTAATGTACTGTATACTGCTTGTTACTCCACATTATGCAGTTTAGTAGAGGAAATAAAGTATGTTTCAAGTTCAGTGTCACTTGTAAGTTAGCCATTTGGGCAATATACTCTTTAAAGTAGCCTTGCATTAATTCATGTATTGCAGTGTATTAGATATCTCACTTGGTATTGTTGCTACAAGGCAACAGAGTGATGATAATTTATTTATTAGAAATCTCAGCTGTTGCGCCTTAGACACTCCTGATTTCTCTCTCTCTCTCTCTCTCTCTCTCCCCCAAGTTCCATATACAGTATTTCCTGCTGTGACTGTATAACCTCTATTGACTAGGATGTGTTGCCATGTCTGGTTCTTCCTTTCTTTCTTACTTGCTAATGCTCCTTCCTACTAGCCTACCAAAGCACACAGTAGATATGTAAGGTCTACCTCCCTCTAGTGGTCATTTTGTTCCCAATCTGCAAGGTGCAGTATCTTTCCTGCTGCAAGGTGTCTCTCTCTTTTGCCTGGAAAATCTTCTCAGGACTTTCCCTGCCATGTTAAATCCTAGTGGTAATGTCTTGATAGCCAGTCATCTCCTTACACCATCTACTATAAACAATATCTTTGGGGAAAATTTTATGAATATTCACAAAACAGAAAATAGAACATGTGCTCCATTAAAGATTTGCCCTTCTTAGACCTGTTTGCCAAGAACACAGGAAAAACTGACACTAACCTCAAACAAGTTAACTACCTCTAACCAAGGTTATTATAGTTTTGCCTTTTTATATTAGTTTTTATTTATATATTTTTTCTGAACTTACTTGGAAATTCACTTTAGTTTTAGTTTTCCTTCATCGTGTATTTTTAGTTTTAATTTCGTTTTTATTTCACAAAGACATTTCTATTTTTATTAATTTCAGTTTTAGTAATTATGGTATTGTTAAAGAACTACCATGGAGTTTAGTTTTGTGTCAAAATCAGACAGAGCTATACACTCAGTGGGTTTGGATACGAGTTCAATGTTAGCGAAAATCTTACTCCACTACATGGTTTTCAATCTAGTTTTGTTTTTGTCTGATAAAAACAAGCATAATCAAAACTAGATATGGAATATTAACAATTTTTGTAATTTTTAAAATATTTTCTATATCATTTGTGCTGAACAAATGTGCGCTGATGGTTGGCACTTTTCATCTTTTCCTTTTCCAATTTGCAATGCGATTTAGGTGAATTTTAAGGTTTGATGGTTTTTTACTTTTTATCCTGCTCCCAGACGATGTGCTTACAGTTGATGCCTTCAATCTTGTATTACAAAATCTCCCATACCGGGCTTTATTTTCTTCCAGCCGTATTGATCTCTGAATCCATCTCGGGCATGTAAAATTTATAGACAGAATGTTGGCACCTGCAGGCCTGAAAAGATATCAAAAATCAGAAATTAGATCCTACTGTGTTGTGACAGGTGCGATCATGTAGACTCTTAGGCTTGAATCAGTGTGCAGACCCCATCTAGCTGTATTGAGGGAAACAAAGAAACACAAGCATGTCATGTCAAGGTTAGGGGTAGTGAGACTTGAATAGCCCATGCATAAGAACAGTAAACCATTAATGAGCAGAGTGAGAGTAGGTAATAGGTGTATGTATGGTCATAAAACAAGAGAGACAGCATCCAAGATTAAGAACAATATATACATTTTCTAAACCCGCTTATCCAGAGCAGAATCTGAGGAACATGAAGAATATATTTCAAATATCTGCTATGAGAGAGAGAGGAAAATTGAAAAAGGGGTACAAATATTTTAAAACTTAATTCTGCTAACAGATTATTTTCACTATATCAGGTATTTTGAGCTGTGAATGTAAACTAAAAAAAAAGATAAATTGATAAATATAGAATAAATACCAAAACACATTAGTGTGTTTAGTTTTTCACTAGTTGGCAGACTCTCTTCACCTACCTAGCTGTAGTTCAGTAGAGACATTGCCAGCTCAGTTATTTTACAAGGTTTGTATCGCTTTGTTGTTAAATTACCTTTTTAAAGCAAAAGTGATTGGTCATCAATATTATGCTGATCTTGTATGTTGACCATGTCAGTTTCTCGATCAGTGCTGTTTTATTTTCAAAAAGGATTTATCCTGGGAAAAGTGACAGGTGAATTATTGTCAACAAATCCCAGCCACCTGAGAAATAAATTAAAAAAAAAAAAAGTTACTCACTTGTGATTTTTCTGTCCATATGGTAAAGGTTTTGTTGAACAACATATTCCAACTTCCGTTTAAATTACATCTCGATATACAAGAAGCACAAAGAGATGCGGCAACACATTATAATGGACGTCAGACTCATATGTATCGTGGAATTTGGCTTAGTTGTGCTGCTATTTAATAGTTGCTGTGTACATACTGTATCTTTGGCTCAGTCAGAATTACAGCTAACATGTCGTCATTTATGAAATTCTGTAAAAGATTATCTGTATATAGTACTTCTGTCTTGTGCCCCGGAGATCCAGTGAACACTAACTTTGAAAAGCTACTGAGCACATTCATAGCAAAATCATCACCTTAGTATGCTTCACTAACACTTGAACCAGAATTTCTCTTGCTGTCAACATCCACTCCTTTAGAACTGTCACTGTTATAACACAGTAAATAACTTTCTATTTTACACTCTTTATATGGTCACAATTAAGTTTGCTGTGTTACTGTAAATGCAGTGTGAACACCTGCTCTCCTTCACCATTGGCTCCTGGTAGAAGACTTTCTCTTTTAGAGTTAAAAGTTACAAGGGTTAAAAACTAACGGCAAGAATATTTATTCAAAAATGAAAATTAAAAATATTTTTAGGAAATTATTATTTTATTTCAGTTAGTCTTTCCAGCAACTTTAATAGTTTTGTTTAGTTTTAGTTTTTCATATTGGACTTGTCAATATCTTCATCTCGACAGTGTACAGAAGCCATTAAGATGGGTAAAAGGATTTTGCATTAAATAACATGATGTATAGAGATTAAATCAATGGAGATTATTCTTAAGATTTGTTTAACTTTCTTGGCTTATATGATCCAGGTAGTAGTAAGTAAAAGGCAGCACTCCCATCTAAGTATAAGTGATATTGTAGCAACTGGAAGAAAAATAATTGAACATTTTACTAACCACCATCAGGGTAAACCAGTGGGGACTTATTAAATACATATTTAACTTGAAACTTTTGAGAAGCTTATAAGAGAAGAATGCTCTTCTTTAATGATCATTGCAAATGTCTGTACTACACAGTGAGTAATAGAAAAAGGTTTTGACATGGATCAGAGTGTGAGAACTTATATTAGAAGCTGTTCAGAAGAGAGTCAGTGATTTTAGCTCCTCTAACTAGACAAAGACATTTAAGAAATACTGCTAACAAGTACAGTAGTTAGTCTGCCTATAGATAATGGAAAGTTTCTAGGAAAGTTAGAAACTTAAAGTATATAATGTATCACTTGACTCAAGCTATGCCATGTTTTACGCAAGGCTAAGGGAAATCCTTTGTTCTCTAATAGCAGTATATACAGTATGATTATGCAAATGTATAAAACTGGTGTTATATGAAAAGATATTGAAAAAATACACAAACAATAATTTCCTTCACAGTAAATTAACAAATCCTACATTAAATACATGTCTAATAGAGAACATGTCCACATCTTTATAGTTAATTATTTAAGAAAAGAGTATAAGTTGCATTTTCAAGTGAATTGCAATGTTTATACATTTAAAAAACTCCAGCATGTTTATTTCTTTTAACATTAGGTTTTCTCAATATATACAGATCATGATAAACAAAGACAATTAACATATCCAAAATATAATGATAAAAAGGCATACATATTTGACCTTTCATTTGTTTTAAATACAAGTTACAAGGATTGACATTTTATCTACAGGTAGCATACAAATACACTATCCAAGAAAGTAATTTGTTTACTATTTGAGGTGGGCCAATAAAAGTCAAGCTAGTACACTTGCTGAAGTAGCACAGGCTTACCTGTCATGCGTCCATCATTACTGTATACAGTGAGGAACTTCACACTTACTTGATAAAATGAGAAATAAATTATCTTGCGAGAAAGCCAAAATGCTACTTTCTGTAAAGAAAACTTGGCATGCATCATAGCATTCTTACAAACTCATTACCCCATTTAGACCATGTTGTATTTATAATATCACAATTTGTTCGTTTTTTAATTTAACACTGTAGCCTCTTTTTTTTTTTTTCAGCGAGTATTGCAATAATTGAAATGGTAATGTGTTAAAAACATTTACAGTGTTACTAACTAGATTGATTTTTCATAAAATAAACAGTTCAGTTTATTTAGAGGCACATACTATACCAGAGGTTGTCACTAGTACCTGTTGATTTATGGAACAGAAATGAATTCATATAATCTATTTTTTATTTTACAACAGCTAGTATACAAAACAACAATTTAAACTCTTCTAAACAATATGATTTTTTAGGATTCACTTGGTGTTTGCTCAGAAAATACAACAAAGCAAACGTACTGTTTTGAAAGTTTTTTTTTTCCACAGTCATGGAATATTTTTAATTTTCCTAGAAAACTTATGTTGTTAAAAGTGAAGCATTATTTTATAAATTAAAACAGTGTTGCTCCCAGCATCTTGCAGTGTAAATCTATGAGACACCAGAAGAAACATGAAACTAAAGCTGTTAAACTTACTGAGCACATTCACTTTGATGTGGCAAAGGCTCCAATTTCAGAAAATATTTCTTGGGCATTTCAGGGGTATGTTTATGGTAACACAACAAAGTTGGAAGTAATTACCAGCACTGTAAGCTGCTGAGGCAGACGATGCCTTTTTCATTTAGAAATGATACTTAACAAAGCAAAGTTTTAGGGGAAATTAATGCATGGCATTACTGTGAAAAAATAACTTTTGACATCAAAAGCAACAAAGCTATCCTTTAATAGCCCAGGAGTAAAAATGTTTGAGAATCTGCTATTACAGCATTGCATGCAATATTGTTGGATATTAGGGCACTAGGTTTTATGGGGTTTGCTACAGTAGAAAGAGTTTTCTTTAAATATATTATGGCATAAAATAAATGTCCAATATGTATGGGAACAATGGATTTATCCAGGAATTATTTGGGCTATTTTAATTACTCATTCATTGCAGAGCATTGTTACCTATCACAGTACAGTTGCCACCAGCTTGTGGTACAGCATGTCATTTTACTCTACTGTGCATCTATAGATGTTCATGAGAACCTGGGGAAACAGACTGACTTTCTTCAGCCTTATCTAAAAGTGAAGATGCTATTGACGCTATTGTTTGTTTGGACAGACCTCTAATAATGAAGGAACACATTTCATTATATATTTATTGATGAAAGTTCATATCGGTAATATTGCGTAATAAATCTTGATGAGTATAATTCTTTTTGCAGTTTATGTATGTATTATTTTTAACCTGCTAACATGTATTTCTGTATCTGTTGTTAGTAGTATTATCACATGTACTTAGTACAGTGAAATTCCTACTTGAATTTTAACCAAACAAAAATGTATTACAATACAAAAATAATTTTTTGTAAAATAGATACAAATCAGCTTACCTGTTTATTGCAGCTTTTGCAATTCAGCGGTTAAGAAGTGGAATAAGATCCCTTCATAATGCATTTTACACAGCATTGAATATTTGATTAACAACAACAACATTTATTTATATAGCACATTTTCATACAAAAAGTAGCTCAAAGTGCTTAACAGTGATTAAAAAACTATTCAAAAATATCCAGGTTGATTTTGAAAGGAACTCTATTAGAATAGCCATCAAGCAAATTTACAAAGCAGGATGAAAACATGTTAATTATTTTCATACAAATTAAAATAAATGTATTGCATAGTTATGTCATTTTCTACAAGATGGGGATTATGGCATCCTCATGATACACTGTAAAAATGTTTTTGTGTGCTAGCAGCTATCATTGCTTTCAGAATTACAGATGGCACTTGTGTGTTTGCCTCCTTATTTTTTATGTATTATATAAAAGTAATGTGCTTGGTTTTCAACATTTAGTACTGCTTAAACCAGAAATTACATAACTAGGTTGTGAACTCTTTGGCTTCAAAGACAAAATGGTGGTAGTATATTTGTGAGGTTTTCATTTCACATGTAATTTTAAGATCTTGGCTTCAGCTAGAGGGAAAAAAGATTCTGTTTTAGTCCATCACTGGCTATCAGTTTTTGATATTTCAGGTCCTTCATACCTTATATTGGAAATGCTACTACAAATACTTGTCGCCACTCAGAATCTTGAGAAAAAAACATCAGCTGCTAACTTTGTGCCAGTAATGTCTTTAACTGGTGAAAAATCAGGTAGTCAGTCTGTTTTGGACCTTTATCACAATAATAGGCTGTTTTTTATCAGTTGCTTGCATATATTTGTTTCTAGCAGTTATAAAGCCAGAGATGTATTAACAGGTACTGGGCATATTGGGAATGAAAAGTTTTAAACTCCAGTGTAAGGAATTTTTCTTAAAGCCAAATATCTCTGAGCTTATTATACTATGCAAAACACTGAGCGTGCATGTTAAATGTTCCTGTATGTGATCCTTCTCATATGAAATCAGGATCACCTGACACTTGAGATTTATTTTTATGCAGTAGAGGAGGAACAAAAGATTGAGAGAAAGTAATTGCTTTTGGGCAATGTGTCTGTTTTTGCTCTTGATATCCTTTCATTTTGGCAATAAGCCAGTGAGGAAGAGAAAACAATCAATGGTAAGAGCAAAGGCACTAAATTTTTTTTTTTAATTTATTATTTCCTAAATATGATCTATTTGTTTTACACTTAACTGTTGTTGAATACATGGTCTTATAAATGGTAAAAAGGGTCTGGCATGATGTATTGTATCTTCATTTAAACCTTTACATTAAAAGCAGGTTTTTGGACACAATATTTGCTGAATGGAAAGAAACCCTTTTTTTTTTACCATGGCTGATATATATGTGCCACATGTAAAAAAAAAATACATTTTTGTCAGAGGGAATCAATCTAGTTATTCTTAAAAATGTTGCATCCTTTCATGGACATGGTTCCTTTTTCTAAGGCAATCTTAGTAAGTACTATATAAGAATATACAGTATGGAATATCTAAAAGGACACAAGGAGAATATCATGTGGTACAATTGAAGTGCATTATTTTATTGTATTGCCTTTCCAGAACACAGAGATAAAATGTGAAGAACAAGTTGATCTAAAAAGTAAGGTGATGGCATTTTGTGTCAGTAGTGAAAAATAAGGTTATTTATAGAAAATTTTGGTCTTCGGGTTAACTTCACAATAGTGAAAAGTATTATGGGACTGCTGACAGGAGCTGGAGCAGGAAAGAATGGAAAGTAATCAGACTTCTTCTGGAAAGTTTCCTATAAAAAAAAGTACATCAGTCCACTTCCTCTTACTAAACAGCAATTTCTAGTGGTTTTTTTTCCAGCTGTCCAAGTACAAAATGTGCATTCCCTTATTGTATGAATTTAACGTTTGATTTCTGAAACTGATTTAAGACATGTGCATTCTCTAGTACATTTAATTTGCACAGTGGCAGATTACATTTTCTTCAAGTTGTGTTTATTGCACACCAACTTAGAAAAACTTTGCACTTGCAATACATGGAGTGCCCATAGGCTATAAAATATGTCAAATGACAAAGTGTTTTTTTCCATAAAATCTAAATTTTAATGTATATAAGAAGGATTTATTATCTTAATTTGTATGTGTCTTGCTTGTTTTTTGTCAATTTTTGAAGTTAAAGGTTATGTACTAGAGGAGTCAAAATTGCCCTGAAGAGAATTTCTAAGGCAGAAATGTAATTAGGTTTGATTAATGTTAACTAACAATAAAGAGAATATATTTTATACCATAATATAATATCTTTATTAAAAACAATGCACTAAGGGTTAGAAGTCCTATTTTATTTATTTATTTATTTAGCATAGCTTAATGTTTAACTTGCGTTCCCTTCAAGATGTTTGTACTTGCCTCAAGAGACATGAGAATGTTTGTTTAATCTTCTATACACACAAGAAAGAGCAAATCTTGAGCGTGAAATATTTTTTGGCAGTCTTGTACTCAGAAAAAATATATGCACAAAAATAAATACAATTTTTCACCATTTTTGTTTAGTTCTGAGAGCATTAAACTTTAAATATTTTAAAGAGACAGGGATGACCTTGGCACAGTGGTTATGACTGTTGCTTTTTTTTCCTTCACTTTTCTCTCACATCCTGAAGATTTCTTAGGTTTATTGATGCTTCTAAATTGGTCTTGCATAAGGAAGTGTGCTATCCTGTACAGGGCTGGTTTCAGCCTTTTGTCCAGTGCCAATGGGATAGGCAAAAGCCTTCTGTAACCCTAAGGTTGGACAGAAAATGTATGGGTGGGGTACCTCTTTTACATTATATGTCCATGCTGGAATAAGTTTATGATTTTATGCTAGCAAACACACTTGCATCTTCACCTGCCTCCATTCTGCACAAGAACAGATTAATGCCTAGCGCATACTCAAAAATCTATGTTTTTCTGAAGATAGATTTACACTCATTATGGACAGTATTGCATATTAGGTGTCAAAAGGCTAGAATAATGAAAGAGAATAAAAAAAGCTTAAATTTGTCAATATACACTATAAAATGGCAAGTGTGACAGAATTACGGGTTTTCTCGCACCCTTGTACCCTCGAACCACACGTCAGACACCAGATAAAAGTCCAAATAATTATTTATTATAATAATTATGTGCACAAAGCACGCTCCTCTCCACAATTCTCCAATAATAATCACAAATAACCAATAAACCAATCCTCCACTCCCAGACGCTTAGCCACCCTGCCTCCCAACTCAGCTCGCCGTCTGGGAGCTCCCACAGTCCTTTTATACTCCCTGACCCGGAGGTGTTCCTGCCCAACAGTCCACAAGTCCTTATTCCTTCCGGGTCAGGGTAAATAGTCCTTTTCTTTTCAACCCGGAAGCCCGTCGTTCTTCCTATGACTTCCGGGTCATAGGGCACAAAGAACTCTTCGATCCTCCCTGAAGCTCCCTCTCGTGGCCCCCATGGCATCCAGCAGGGCAGTGCATAAAAACTCTATTGTCCGTGATGCCCTGCTGGTCTTCTGGGAACCTCCATGCTGCAAGGAGGGCTCCACCTGGTGGCTTGGGGGTATTGGCCGGGATAAACAGCCGGCCATCCTCCACACAAGATTTCAGAAAACCACATCAGGTTAAAATACTATGAAGATTGCTTGTACACACTGGTCTTATGTAAAAGAATCTGAGCTTCTGTGCTATCTATATATCTGCAGTTTGAGAAATCCTTGAGGTCAATCAATTAAAAGAGTATAAACATATTGCTTGGAAACTTTTTATGGGTTTATCTGTGTAAATCTGAATTTCAAGTAAGGCCCCTCTTGTAAAGCTACAGGAGTGTGACTGTCAGGAGACCAGGAGAAGTTTCACTTGCAAGTTTATTCCATTGTTTTTTCCATTTCTATTTACTTATTTGGCTGATGCCTTTTTCCAACAGGAAACAACAGACGTGTGTGAAGAAACACTGTTTGGGCTCTTTTATACCCACAGCTATACATCTTTATAATGCCTTGCTGTGATTGTTACTATTCTTTTTGTCTTTATACAGTTCAGAAGTTTTATTTTTCTTTTTAGATTTCTTTCCTTTTTAGTAATTCTTGTGTGTGTTTGTCATAATTTTGATGTGTTTCTTTATTTATTTATTGAGCTTCTGTAAAATGCCAAATTTCATTACATTACATCTATACTAATAAAAAGCAAAGCCTTCACTGACTGACTCACTGACTCACTGACTTATCACTAATTCTCCAATTTCCCGTGTAGGTAGAAGGCTGAAATTTGGCAGGCTCATTCCTTACAGCTTACTTACAAAAGTTAGTCAGGTTTCATTTTGAAATTCTACGCGTAATGGTCATAACTGGAACCTTCTTTCGTACATATATACGGCCGTAGCCTGCAGCTCGGTCGCCGTGTGAAGCGGAGTTGCATCTCACATCATCACGCCCCCCACGTAATTGAGTGCCTGCCCATATAAGGCCATCTGTCGGCAGCAATCCAATAGACATGCTGCCACTAAATATTCGTGGGTGAAGGACTGTGCTTATGCAAACGAAGATGAGATAGTCATGGATGGACTAGTGTTTGGCACAAACTCCGCGAAAGTGCGAGAGAAACTTTTACAATACAATACAATACAGTTTATTTTTGTATAGCCCAAAATCACACAGGAAGTGCCGCAATGGGCTTTAACAGGCCCTGCCTCTTGACAGCCCCCCAGCCTTGACTCTCTGAGAAGACAAGGAAAAACTCCCAAAGAAAACTTTATAGGGAAAAATGGAAGAATCCTTGGGAAAGACAGTTCAAAGAGAGACCCCTTTCCAGGTAGGTTGGGCGTGCAGTGGGTGTCGAAAGAAGGGGGTCAATACAATACACAGAACAGAACAAATCCTTAATACAGCATAATAATAAAAATTTTAGAAGTACGGAGCAGAATTTAACAGTAGATGATATCACATAATAAGATTTGGATATTTTTAGAGTTTTAAGTGCCGGGTCTTAGCTAATATTAAATAAAGCCGTGGACATTGCAAGATCGCATGAGATACCACAAGCACATCTGAGAACCTTTGATGCATGTACTCCGAGCGGCTCACGTGAACTAACTGTGAATGCAGTACGCAGAGAACAAGGAAGAGCTCCAAAGAGCGCTGAACAAAAAATGCATTACACAATGGAGAAGACAGCAAAAGAATAAGAAGCGAGTGACACATACAAGCATATTCATAAGTGCAGCTACTGTGGAAACAGAGTACGGTGTAAACCGTAAGTTTAAATTAAGTTTATAGACACGCTGCCGCTGGCATTTGTCATGCCTACGACGAATACAATATTCGTGGGATACAAGTTTAATGAGAAGACGTGGGATATAAACGAGACTTTGGATCACTTTGTAACAGAGTTAAAATTGCTGTAACGGAGTTAAACTTGCTGGTGAAGGACTGTGCTTATGCAAACTAATAGGAAAGCAAGGTGTAAAGCTTAACTTTAAATTAAGTTCATAGACACGCGATACAAGTTTACTGAGAGGATGCAGGGTATAAACGAGACTTTTGATTTCTTTGTAACTGAGTTAAAATTGCTGGTGAAGGACTGTGCTTATGCAAACAAAGATGAGAATGGTCAGAGATAGAATACTGTTTGGCACAAACTCAGCAATTGTGCGAGAGAAATTTTAAGTGCCTGGTCTGAGCTAACATTAAATAATTGCTGGTGAAGGACTGTGCTTATACAAACAAATAGAAAGCAAATGTTACGTTATTTTTAAAATGTTTCCGTTTCTTTTTCATAACTTCTTTAACACACTTCTTCTCCGCTGCGAAGTGCGGGCATTTTGCTAGTTTACTTATATGGCTGATGCCTTTATCCAAGGCGACTTACCACATTTATGGTACAATTGATTACATTTATTTTTGGTTTTGCAATTGGAGCACAGGCAGGTCAGTTGACTTGCTTATGGTTACTCAGTGTCAGCAGTGGGATTTGAATCCACAATCTCAGGGTTTAAAGTCCAAAGCCTTAACCACTACACCACACTGCCTGCCTTCACAGTTCAAAGTCTGTGATGACATAAGTTGTGTTGTGTGTTACATTTTTAAGTTAGTCACAGAAAATCTGGTAATACTAAACATTTAAATCTTGACTAGTCCAGTGCTCTGTCCGTGCATAATGTGTTTTCTTTTTAGGTGTGATTCTTTTCTTATATTGAACTGATGCTCCTTTTTGCCACCTTTTTAAGCGACTGGTAATTTAAGAAAATGAATTCTGGTGTAAAAGGTACATGCTAGTAATCCCGCAGAATGAATTTGTCTGATAAGTATTGAAAGATATAACCAAATTGTATAACTTTAGCTCAGCCGTATTGCTTACCACTTTTGAAGCATATATTGTATCTGTGTGGAATGTATAAGAGTTTATTTCTAATCCTAAAGACAACCATTTTAGATAGATTGGCATTTCTAAATATTTGGGAATGTGTGTGAGTGTGGCCTGTGATAAATGGGTGCTTCTCAAGGGCTGATTTCTGATGTTGCTGAGATGGGCTGTATCCTCCCATGAGCATTGTATTAAGAATGTTGTTAAGTTTAGAAAGCCTACTTGATTTTTGTAAAGTCTCTTTAAAGACATTCATTTATTTGTTAGACATATTGTAGTTTATAGAACAGCAATATATATATTCTGTAAATGCTGAGGGCTTTGATCTTGCTATCGGCTTAAATTCTGCCAGAAAATGAGGACTGGGTGGTACAGTCTTAACCCAGTGGGAACCACAGTATGTTTAGAAGTAAGTGAAAGTTGGTAATTTCAGATATGGCGCAATACATTTTAGTTAATAGGAGTAACAAATCTGTTAACATGCAGTTGTGTGTTCAGAGTGAAATTTCCTTTCAAGTTACAACAAGCCAATCAAAAACATTCTGAAATGGGTTTTGAGCGTTTGTTTTGGCGGAGAACCAATTTTTCCAGTTTCGGTATAAAAGCAGCTCCAAAGATTAGGTACTAGGTTGAAAAATGCTCCATCAACAGAAATATTGAGTCTTCTCTGGCAAGCCCCTAGAGTATTTTTTTTTTTACGTCTCTAGAATTTTATATATGAATATCAAAGGAAGCTATACTACCCATAGCAGAATTTTTCAGAACAATTCAAGTTTCATACAGAGTCAGCAAAACTGGGCAAGAAACATTTTGCAACTTGTTTTGTGCTGTCCTGGTAAATCTGAACTTTTTTTGAAGGTGTGTATAATACAATAGATACATATTAAAGTTAAAGGATTAAAGGTTTTGAATTCTAAAAGTTTGTGTACTCTAGCAATTGCGCTAATAGGTTATTAAATGTAACTTATGATGGTCACTGGTATCACAGCGATGGACACAATATTTGCTTGACGTGAAATCACTTGGGTTCCCATCTTTGTTTCATGTCCTTACACCCAAATGGGACCTCTGACTCAATAATACTCCGGCACTATCAGTAATCAATTAGCTCACATAAGATTTCGTATACAGTAGCTAAGTGTTGAGCTTTCAAAGTGTAACAGCAGATTGGCAGTTCTAGAGTTTATGTGCTCTTCATTGGTTTTAATTGTCCTTGTACTGTAGCTTCCTGACAGCATGATTCAGGCAGGTGGTGTATCCCTTATTTATAGATAAACATAATGCAATCATTTTTCAAACATGCTTTATTTGAAATAACCTAAACACAAAAAAGCATCTAATAATTATTTAGTTTTAACTGTGTATTTCACGAAGCAAAACTAATTTGGTTCAGTCTTAATTTTGTTACAGTATATCTTTTCACATCTTATGTTATGCTCTGTGTATTGTTATAATCAGATGTGTGACCATTGCTTATTAAATGGATGACCATCACTTATATAATTACAGCAAAAACTGAAATTAATCAAATTTGTTCTGAGCTATGCTAAACAAAGGGAATAAGAAAAAGGGGCAATGAAGAGGATCATTAAAAGACAGAAATATCTTAATAAACTATCATGAATAAAAGTGTAAATTGAAAAAAAATATAGTTGTGCCCATATTGATTTGAAAATGGTCAAAGTTTGGCAAACATTAAAATATATCTAAGATATTCCAGTATAATAATGTTGAAATTGGCCATAAAATAGACCCTATCATCCTGTATCATTGGATTCCTGATGCTGAAAACTACAGTGAGCAATGAAATGTGAAATTCCCAGGCTATTCAACTTTGTCTTTATCTGGTCAGCACCAATTCACAGCTGGCATGCTAATTGCTGACTATTTAAATTGTAATGACTCAAATATTGCAAAGTTGTGATATCTCCTCTCTTGTCTTTATGCATTTTTTTATTGTAGCTGGCATTTGGGTTAATTTAACAATAATGACATCAATCAATCCATTATCAAACACACTTAGTCCACTGCGTGATCACTGGGGTGTGGGTCTGGGAACATTGAAGCCCCATCCTGCCAGCATTAGATAGAAGACAGAAAAAAAAACTCTGGATAGCACCCCAGTCCGTTGTATGGCATACTTATACATATACACACATGTACACACAAACGCACATACACACACCCCCCATTAATTCATTCATTCAAACAAAAAGTGGTTTGAATGGGCCATGTAGGTTTGGATTTTTTTCTCCCTAAATAATAAAAACCATCATTTAAAAACTGCATTTTGTGTTTACTTGTGTTATATTTGACTAATGGTTAAATGTGTTTGATGATCAGAAACATTTTGTGTGACAAACATGCAAAAGAATAAGAAATCAGGAAGGGGGCAAATAGTTTTTCACACCACTGTAAGTGGAAATTAAGGGGATGTTCATTTAGGATTGAAGCCAGGAAACACTTCTTTATACAAAGAGTTCTGGGTATCTTAAATAAACGACAATGACCTTTATGAGGCACCTAGATGAGATATTGTGACAGCTTAGCTGTTAGCTAAACAATCTGGCTTGATGGACTGAATGGTTTCCTCATATTTGTCAAATTTCTTATGTTCTTATTCTACTTTTTTCTTTGAGAAGTATACAAGCTAATCTGGTAAAAGCCAAGACAATTAAATCTGTATATAGGAAAGTATATGACAGTCCTGAGAAACATGTTTGCCAACTTGTCTGAAAAAAACACCACATAGAACAGTCAGGTTCTTCCAGAGATATTTGGTTTATGGAATTTGACTTTGAGTTAGTGACTAAAATTTGAAACAATGATGTATTGTGTCCAACTCCTTTTTTATATTATTGTATGATTATGTTTCCGGTGCAGAACACTTCTAACGTCCAGTGTAATGTTAATGAAGGTCATGTTTTATCACCTTATACTTGTTAACTTCTCTGTCGAATTCTGGTTTATCAAAATGAAGTTTACTTGTACATATGAAGCCAGGGAGGTTAATAATTAGGGAGCTTAAACGCTTCAGAATGAAGTGTTCCCAAGGTAGTACCTTTCTGCATGTAATGTACATGTTATTTCTCTGTCAGAATGAGTTTTCTTCCAGTACACTGGCTTCCACCTTAACATTCATGATGCTACAATTTCAAGTGATTGCAACTCACGTCTGGTTGGTTATACTGTCACACACTCGAGGCATGCACAAAACATGAATTTGATTTCTGAGCTGATTTCATGATTGGATAAAAATGACAATAATAAAACAAAAAATAGACTTGAAGGATCAATGGGATTTTCATTCTTGATTAAGTGAACCCATGCAGGATTTGTAAGTAGTAGGCACAATTCCTGCAATTCAAGCTGAGTACATTTGTGTGAAGAAAGACAAGTAGCTATCAACTTAAACACTACAAAAAAATCACAAAAAACTCTGCTGATGGTGGTCATGAACTTTGTATGGACTTTTACCAGTCTAGGATTATATGTGTAAATGCTGGAAACTAGGGAACTTATCAGGTCATCCTAGCATACAGAATATTACATGGCATACCCAGAAATTTCACGGGTTCTGTAGATGAAATAAATTTGTCTTATGTAATCATTTTTACTGTTATGAAATTCAAAACAGAAATTAACATGCATCAATGTACAGAAATAATTATGACTGAGAAAAGCAACAGTTTTCAACACCACGCTTAAACTGACAAAATAAATACTAACAATCTTAAAGCATGTCCACAAAAATGCTTATACAAGTAAATACTACTGTATTTGACAATACTAAGTTTATCTTAAAGGAGTACACATGCCATGAGAGCATGCAGAAACTTGACAAAGATGTATGCAGTTATTTAAATAACTGAAGAATTTGTTTAGAAATGTTGTATATCATATGTTTACAACCAGTTAATATCTTTAAATTAAATAGCCCAAAAATGAAAATATATTTTCCAGATGTTGCCATTATTTCATTAGAGTTTTGTTAAACTTGGTCCTAACTTTTTTGACATAATTTCTAATATGTAAAGTAAATACAAAAGGCAGAGGTTTCAGTAATCTGACAGGATTTTTTGGAATTAAGTGTTAAATTCAGCTTGTAGAAGTATGTCTTATCATGTGTAAATAAAGTTATAAATATACACTACAGCCTTTTATGCAGATACTGTTTGTTTTCAAATTATTATTTGTTGTTATAATTTTTTACACTATTACTATAGCTGTATTACAAGTCTGACATTGGTGTTAATGGAGTCAGTCGTAGGAAAGAACATGATTGCAAAATACTTTAAGTGAGCATTATACAAGGGGTGATTAAAAAGTTTTGAGCCTAACCTGTTAGGACAAAAGAGCAGTTAAACGAAACAAGTTTTGTTTTGTAACACAAGTCCCATGTATACTACTATACTAATACTCACAAAGGTGTTCTATTTGAACACTGAATAGCTCTTGCAAGCATTGTTGTGTAGCTGACTTGATGTATTTATTATTGACTTATAGACTAGTCTTTCCATTGTGACCAGGGACATTGTTTTAAGCAGAATGGTGATTGCTGACAGTTTTTATCAGAAAAATATTGATCAGTGTAATCAATAAGGAGTACGCATATTTTGTCAACCTTTTCTTTCTTACATGTAAAAAATCAACATACTTTAGTTGTCTTGATTGTTGTTTGGAAGATGAGTCACAGTGATGTGTCAGAAATTCATCTCCTTGTATGGTTAGCAATCATTTTCTTTTAAGAAATATTCCACCCAAAATTATATTACTTACCCGGTATGTTTTGTAGTGATTGCCAAAAACCACTTTTAAATGCCACTTACAATTCTAGTAGCCAATAGTTATTAGCTCGAGATTTTCCTTGGAGCATTGGATGTGGTGTTGTTTCCTCTTAAAAGACAACATTTTGGGTAACCAGTGCATACAGACCTTGCTTTTGTTTAATAGGTTATGGAGACTTGATCTATATCAGGGGTCGCCAACTCCGGTCCTGGAGGACCACCGCGGCTGCAAGTTTTCATTCTAACCGTTTTCTTAATGAGTCACCTGTTTTTGCTGCTAATTAACTTCTTTTGAATTCATTTTAATTGACTTGTTCTTGAAGACTCAGACCCCTTAATTGTTTGCTTTTCCTTAATTAGCAGCCAAACAATAATGAGATACAAAATGAACCAAAACATGACCAGCAAACTGTGTCCATCATACAATATCTGAAAATAAAAACGGTGGAGGTCTCAGGAATGTTGATCTGCTCAGGTATGCAAAACATTTTAACAGAGGTCTTAGAGAAAATCAACAATTTCAGAAATGTCCGCTAATGAGTACAGCAACAAGCCACGAAATTAAAGAACAGGTTTAATTAATGACAAGAACTGGCACTTCATTAAGCAGCTGGTTGGAGTGAAATTGGTTGGAGTTTAAGACACTGACTTAGTTGGTCTTCTGTTGGCTCCCTCACTTCACGTTTCTGTTTGGGTGCCATTTAAGGAAAGAAATGAAGCAATTCAGAGGAGCGATGAAGAAATTCAGGGGAACAAATCTTAAAAAAAGCAATTCAATTAAAATGAATTCACAAGAAGTGAACTAGCAGCACAAACAGGGCACTCATTTAAAAAAAAGGGTTAGAATGAAAACCTGCAGCCACGGTGGTCCTCCAGGACCGGACTTGGCAACCCCTGATTTATATGACCCATGAGTAATTCCTGTTGTGTCTGCCCTATCATGCACTGTCATTCTTGAGTTCACTGTTACAATTTGTTCCATGGTGGCAACATTTTCTTCTGTTCAGTCATCTTCAAGAGAAGCAAACAGCTTTCTGTACTCATCTCTGAACTGTGGCATGTGAAGGGGGCAAGTCCTACTGTATACATTTTCTAGGCGGACTGCTCTCTATCTAGCCTTATGTATTCAGTAATGGTATGGTACTTTATTTGTTTTTGGCATGTACAATGTTTTGGTTTTTAAATAAGAGATATACAGTGGAACCTCGAGATACGAACAGCTCTGTATACAAGAAATTCAAGATACGAGGAAAGTATGAGCGAAAAATTCAGATCTAAATACAAGCATTGGCTCGCATAACGAGCCACGAGCCAAGCTGTGAATATGCGTGACGTGTTTCCCGATCCGCCTCGACTCGGGGATTCACCCAAGCTGACGCTGCCAGCCCGTCAGCTCACTCAGTGTTCCTTGTTCTCCCGTAGCGTGAGGATCTACGCGTTTGTGCGCTTGTGATTTCATTGTTTCGCTGTAGCAGTTTGCCATATAAGCGTATCCAAAAATATCGCGGACATACAGACGGAGAATAGGAGATGATTGCCCTCAAGAGGAGTACTAGGGTGTTGTACCGTGTTAGCCATTATGAATGTGGAGAAAAGCCAAGCAAAATGACACCTTTTATTGGCTAACTAAAAAGATTACCATATGCAAGCTTTGATTCGAAAGCTTGCATATCATAATCTTTTTAGTTAGCCAATAAAAGGTGTCATTTTGCTTGGCTTTTCTCTACGAGAGAGAGAGAGAGAAGAACCATCAGCTCAGTTATGATCACATGACGCTCAGCAGAAAAAGTGTATCCATACCACTCGTATTAGAAGACATCGCACGTTTTATCAAGTCAAAATTAATTAAAAAAATTAGCTCGTCTTGCAAAACACTCGTAAACCAAGTTACTCGCAAACCGAGGTTCCACTTGTATATATTATTTATCAGTGTTATTTGTTAGGAAAATTGATTTTTAAGTTGATATTTTTGGGGGTGCAGAACGGATTAACTGGATTTCCATTATTTTCAATGGGGAAGTTTGTTCTAGATACGAGAAATTCGCTATACAAGCTCAGTGCTGGAACGAATTAAACTCGTATCTCGAGCTTCCACTGTATATCATAAACCACATTTTTTTAGACACTTGTAATTCACATATTTTATATTTAAAACTTAAAATAAGCACAGTAAAATACCCTTTCAGGTGCGGGCTCTAAAATGTTTAATCAGGCCATCCATTCTTCCATCATTTTAGGCTTTCTTAAAGCTACATGGACCCTTGTCAGTGTGGCTTGCATCCCTCTGTCATATTATTCTAATAGCACACTGTTAAAGAATGCAGCTCAAACATTAAAGCCTCTAATATTTGCTTGTTGATGGATAAATTATGATTGGTACATGTTTCTCATTGTTACATAGTATTAGTATTTGTTTATTTTCTTTTTATACCTCTTAGCTGTTGTATGTTAAACTGATCAGTCTCAGCCACTGACAGTGATATGAAATGTTTGTTTAGTTATAACTCACCAGAGCAATTTCCTTGGTTAAATTTCTTTACAAACTAACTAAGAGACACTTCTGTAGGGTACTTTGTAATATGCTGTGCTCATGACCACCTTAGAATCTTGTAATTTCTCTTGTAAAATTGGATCACTGTTGCTGTCAAGAGGTGGTATATACTCAGTGGATTGTTTTATTCTACTACCATATAAAAACAATATATTTTAAAATTGCATCTCACAATATATGTATATAATCCAGCTGTTAAATTAGCTACACTGGCATGAGATTTTAGAGCTTAGGTTTTATGCTCTGTTTCCTAGCATTTTTTAGCACAAAAGTAGATAAAGAGATTTAAAAGTGTAGTTTTTAGAACAGTCGGAAGTAAAATTTCACTGACTTATTTTGTCTCTTGTTCCTTATGTTTTTTTAGGTTTTACTTTTACTTCAGACAGTGCAAAGGCATTCAGCTACCACAAACATGAAAATACGTTGGTCAAGAAAGCTGGGGATTATTGCAAAGGGCTGTTTGCTGGCATCAGCACTGTGGCTGGCATATCTAATATTAGAGTTTTCTACATCTACTTTCCACGGTTCAGGTGAAAATGTTAAAGCCCGGAACATACATGAGAGACATTTCTATCACCATGAAAGCAGAGAACAGCTAGCCCGCCCAGTATATCTCAAACCTCCACCAGACCCAAATGCTCCAGGTGAGTGGGGAAAGGCTGCCAGACTTGATTTGGATTCAGAGAAGAAGAAACTGGAAGAAGAGAGTATTGAGAAGTATGCAATTAATATCTTCCTCAGCGACAAGATCTCCCTGCACAGACATATCTTGGATAATAGGATGTATGAGTGAGTACACGTTAGGTTTTTTTTTTATTTTTGATTCAACATTAATGAATGAACAGACTTTAATGAGAGTTCTTCTCATTTTTTTACATTATCAATGCAATACTTAATCAAACCTGTGATGATAATTGTCAGTAAACTGTAATTATAAAATAAGTATTAACAGTATTTGTATCATTTAACAAATGTAATAGGGCCTTGTATGTGTACAGTTTGAAATTTATGCATGTATGAGCCAAAGTAAAAGTCAAGGTAAACATTATTTTCCCACAGTTGAGAGCAGCGCAATTCAAATTAAAAATAAGTAAATATTGGTCTTGTCTGTTGCAAGAGATGGACGTCTGAAGCGGAGCTCCATTAGCAGCGGTGTTATTTTTTTATATTATTTTCTTATTATCCTGAGATATCCTGTATTTATGCAACCTGAGGGTTCTACTACAGTATATGCAAGCATATATAAACATGGTCGGCAAGAAAAGGGGCTCAGAAAGAAATGGAAAAGAAAACTAAAGCTACATCCAAGCCCAGACCAACAAGTCCAAGTTCAAGCACAAGGTACGGCCTTTCAGAGACTGAACTTGATCAGATGGGCGAAAGCCCAGACTCCTCAGGACCACAGTCCGCTGTATCGTCTCCAGTTGAGAGTGAAATGAGGAGAGAATGTGCGAGTGACGCAGGTCACGATAGCTCGCTGATTGGAGAAGATCATTTGAAACTGGAAAAGGCCTTGCAGTCCGCGCTTTCACCTACTCCACGCGAGTTGGGAACATCGGCTGTAATAGAGCTCACCGTCTCACCTACAGTGCATGAAAGCAGAAGTGATCTGTCCGAACTGAAGGTGATGATCGCTGAGCTCAAGCAAGAGATAAAGAAAAGCGAGAAGGCAAGTGAGAAGCTGCGACCGGAGCTACAGCAGGATAATAAAGACTCGGAGAAACGCTTATATATTCGCTTTGAGTTGGCCTTTAAAGGTATGCTGGATAAAACTGAGGAGCACATTCAGGAAACCGTGTCTAAACTGAGCACACTTTCCAATCAGCTGGAGGATGTTAAGCAGACATTCATGATTTGGATTGAAACAGCTGAAAATCTAGCATCCACTGCTGATGGAAAAGTAACAGCTGGCAATAACGAAAGCAAAAAACTCAGAGACAAATTTGCTGCTCTGGAAGATGGAAGCAGAAGGAATAATATTAGAATCGAAGGTCTACCTGAGAATCGTGAAAGTCCAAACCCAGTGAAATTCACAGCTGAACTGTTCTCTAAAATAATTGGAGAGGACTTTAATTTAGATACAGAAATAGCAGCGGCTTATCGCATACGCGGATCAAATACCTTTAGACCTAGGTCTTTTATTATCTGCTTCGAGAGATTATTATTTAAGCTAGATGTGATGGCACTCCTCATATAAAAGCAAGAGATTATATTTGAAAATAACCACATTTGTATTTTCCCTGATTTCTCTCCCACAACAGCTGCTAAACGTGCAGCCTTCTACAACACAAACAGCGGTTACGGCAAGCCGATATCAAATACAGCCTCTTGTATCCTGCCATACTGAAAGTAGATGTTCATGGCCAATACTACGTCTTCTCCAGCAAAGAAGAAGCAGAAAAGGAATTAAGAAAGCTGATCCCGACACTATTCTGAAACACAATAGAGTTATCGCATCCTGCCATAGCATAGCATCACCTGCTGTCTGATCCACTTGTAATGATATGGGTATTATAAGTATACATCCTTTTCATTACTCGGATGCTTTCTGTTTATGTTTTAATTACAGTTATAGACGTGTGTGTGTGTAAAAAAATTAACTTTATTTTTTTATTTATTTTTTTACTACCCTAAAGGAAACTGTTTAACATCATACCCTTGGTTTATTGTTCTTGTTATTATTGCATTAAGACTTACTATGCTTATCCTGGACCACTTTCTAACACCATTCCCTGGGTTTATTATCTTAATACTTTAAGATTGCTGAAGATTATATTTTAAGCTTATAGTTTGTTAATGATTATATTTTAGGCATATAGTATTTAGACTATATTGGCAATAGATGTCCATCCATCCATCCATCCTCTTCCGCTTATCCGAGGTCGGGTCGCGGGGGTAGCAGCTTAAGTAGAGAGGCCCAGACTTCCCTCTCCCCGGCCACTTCTTCCAGCTCTTCGGGAGAATCCCAAAGGCGTTCCCAGGCCAGCCGGGAGACATAGTCCCTCCAGCGTGTCCTGGGTCTTCCCCGGGCCTCCTCCCGTTGGGCGTGCCGGAACACCTCACCAGGGAGGCGTCCAGGAGGCATCCTGATCAGATGCCCGAGCCTCCTCATCTGACTCCTCTCGATGCGAAGGAGCAGTGGCTCTACTCTGAGCCCCTCCCGGATGACTGAGCTTCTCACCCTATCTTTAAGGGAAAGCCCAGACACGCTGCGGAGGAAACTCATTTCAGCCGCTTGTATTCGATCTCGTTCTTTCGGTCACTACCCATAGCTCATGACCATAGG
Organism: Polypterus senegalus; assembly: GCF_016835505.1. NCBI lineage: Eukaryota > Metazoa > Chordata > Cladistia > Polypteriformes > Polypteridae > Polypterus > Polypterus senegalus. The sequence continues at coordinate 36,636,967 of NC_053168.1, read as the reverse complement.
TGAGGGTAGGAGCGTAGATCGACTGGTAAATTGAGAGCTTTGCCTTACGGCTCAGCTCCTTTTTCACCACGACAGACCGATGCAGAGCCCGCATCACTGCGGATGCCGCACCGATCCGCCTGTCGATCTCACGCTCCATTCTTCCCTCACTCGTGAACAAGACCCCGAGATACTTGAACTCCTCCACTTGGGGCAGGATCTCTCCCCCAACCCTGAGAGGGCACTCCACCCTTTTCCGCTGAGGACCATGCTCTCGGATTTGGAGGTGCTGATTCTCATCCCAGCCGCTTCACACTCAGCTGCGAACCGATCCAGAGAGCTGAAGATCACGGCCTGATGAAGCAAACAGGACAACATCATCTGCAAAAGCAGTGACCCAATCCTGAGTCCACCAAACCGGACCCCTTCAACACCCTGGCTGCGCTAGAAATTCTGTCCATAAAAGTTATGAACAGAATCGGTGACAAAGGGCAGCCCTGGCGGAGTCCAACTCTCACTGGAAACGGGCTCGACTTACTGCGGCAATGCGGACCAAGCTCTGACACGGTTGTACAGAGACCGAACAGCTCTTATCAGGGGTCCGTACCCCATACTCCCGAGCACCCCACAGGATTCCCGAGGGACACGGTCGAATGCCTTTTCCAAGTCCACAAAACACATGTAGACCGGTCGGGCAAACTCCCATGCACCCTCCAGGACTCTGCTAAGGGTGAAGAGCTGGTCCACTGTTCCGACCAGGGCGAAAACCACACTGTTCCTCCTGAATCCGAGGTTCACTATCCGGGACCCTCCTCTCCAGAACCCCGAATAGACTTTTCCAGGGAGGCTGAGGAGTGTGATCCCTCTATAGTTGGAACACACCCTCCGGTCCCCCTTTTTAAAGAGGGGGACCACCACCCCGGTCTGCCAATCCAGAGGCACTGTCCCGATGTCCATGCGATGTTGCAGAGGCGTGTCAACCAAGACAGTCCTACAACATCCAGAGCCTTAAGGAACTCCGGTATCTCATCCACCCCGGGGCCCTGCCACCAAGGAGTTTTTGACCACCTCGGTGACTTCAGTCCCAGAGATGGGAGAGCCCACCTCAGAGTCCCCAGGCTCTGCTTCCTCGTGGAAGGCATGTTAGTGGGATTGAGGAGGTCTTCAAGTACTCCTCCCACCGACCCATAACGTCCGAGTCGAGGTCAGCAGCGCACCATCCCCACCATATACGGTGTTGACACTGCACTGCTTCCCCCTCCTGAGACGCCGGACGGTGGACCAGAATCTCCTCGAAGCCGTCCAAAGTCGTTCTCCATGGCCTCTCAAACTCCTCCCATGCCCGAAGTTTTGCCTCAGCAACAACCGGCCGCGTTCGCTTGGCCTGCGGTACCTATCAGCTGCCTCCAGAGACCCACAGGACAAAAAGTCCTATAGGACTCCTTCTTCAGCTTGACGGCATCCCTCACGCGGTGTCCACCAACGGGTTCGGGATTGCCGCCACGACAGGCACCGACCACCTTGCGGCCACAGCTCCGGTCAGCCGCCTCAACAATAGAGGCACGGAACATGGCCCATTCGGACTCAATGTCCCCCACCTCCCTCGGGGCGTGGTTGAAGTTCTGCCGGAGGTGGGAGTTGAAGCTACTTCTGACAGGGGACTCTGCCAGCCGTTCCCAGCAGACCCTCACAACACGTTTGGGCCTACCAGGTCTGACCGCATCTTCCCCACCATCGAAGCCAACTCACCACCAGGTGGTGATCAGTTGACAGCTCCGCCCCTCTCTTCACCCGAGTGTCCAAGACATATGGCGCAAGTCCGGCGACCGACCACAAAGTCGATCATCGACCTGAGGCCTAGGGTGTCCTGGTGCCAAGTGCACATATGAACACCCTTATGCTTGAACATGGTGTTCGTTATGGACAATCCATGACGAGCACAGAAGTCCAATAACAAAACACCGCTCGGGTTCAGATCGGGGCCATTCCTCCCAATCACGCCCTTCCAGGTCTCACTGTCATTGCCCACGTGAGCATTGAAGTCTCCCAGCAAAACGAGGGAATCCCAGAAGGTATGCCCTCTAGCAACCCCTCCAGAGACTCCAAAAGGGTGGATACTCCAAACTGCTGTTCGGTATACGCACAAACAACAGTCAGGACTGTTCCCCCCCACCCGCAGGCGGAGGGAGGCCACCCTCTCGCCCACGGGGTAAACCCCAATGCACAGGCTCCAGTGGGGGCAATAAGTATGCCCACACCTGCTGCGCCTCTCACGGGGCAACTCCAGAGTGGTAGAGAGTCCAGCCCCTCTCAAGGAGATTGGTTCCAGAGTCCAAGCTGTGCGTCGAGGTGAGTCCGACTATATCTAGCCGAACCTCTCACCTCGCGCACTAGCTCAGGCTCCTTCCCTTCAGAGAGGTGACATTCCACGTCCCAAGAGCCAGTTTCTGTAGCCGAGGATCAGACCGCCAAGGTCCCCGCCTTCGGCCACCACCCAACTCGCGCTGCACCCAACCTCCTTGGCCCCTCCCATAGGTGGTGAGCCCATGGGGAGGAGGACCCACGTTACCTCTTCGGGCTGTGCCCGGCCCAGCCCCATGGGTGCAGGCCCGGCCACCAGGCGCCGCCATCGAGCCCCACCTCCAGGCCTGGCTCCAGAGGGGGCCCGGTGACCAGCGTCGGGCAAGGGAAAACGTCGTCCAAGTTTTATTCTTCATTGGAGGTTTATTGAACCGCTCTTTGTCTCATCCCTCACCTAGGACCAGTTTGCCTTGGGTGGCCCTACCAGGGGCATAAAGCCCCGGACAACATAGCTCCTAGGATCATTGGGACACGCAAACCCCTCCACCACGATAAGGTGACGGTTCAAGGAGGAGCAATAGGTGTCTCTACTTTTTAATCCTAAAACACTGCTGCATGGGGGCTTGTTTTGCTTTGGACGTGCTCGGTGTCTAGGTATGTCAGAGGACCGGGACTTCGTGAAGTGGGGTCCAGCATCATGTGGGGAGGCAAAATGGGGGGTGGAGGGATAAGGGGGGAAGAGAGCAGGCTATATCTATATCTAATCTATCCTTTTAATCCTTATAATTATAACTACCAATGTAACAATAGGCTGCATGGCAATAACTCTTGGGGAAATAGGAAATTAAGGTTAAAGCTGTCTCACTTTCAGTTAAGACTATAAAATGACATCAAAAATTCAGAATCAATGTCTCCATGATGGGATGGTTAACTTTGTGAGCTGGAACGTTAAAGGCCTGAATCATGAATTAAAGAGAAAGAAAGTATTCTCTCACCTAGGAGGTTTAAATGCTAAAATAGTATTTTTACAGGAGACCCACTTACTAAGCAAGGATCAGTTCCGCCTGCAAAAGGACTGGACTGGCCAAATGTTCCATTCTAGATTTACAAAGAAAACTAGACGTGTGGGAATTCTCATAAATAGGACACTCTCATTTGTAGCATCAGATGTAGTATCTGATCCTGAAGGGAGATATGTGATGGTCATGGGCAACTTATTTAACTGTAAAATGATTTTGATAAATGTTTATGCACCTAATGTTGATGATAAGGAATTCATACAAAATTTATTTGCATCCATTCCCAAGGTGAACACTTATAAAATTATAATGGCTGGGGACTTTCATTGTGTTTTAAATCCACTTTTAGATAGGACTCCTATCACCAGGGGTGGGGGCGACATCTATCACTGCAAAGACAATTACAAAGTTTATAACTGACCACAACTTATCAGACCCCCTGGAGGTTTCTAAACCCAAACTCAAGAACATATTTCCCCTTGGGAATGATAAAGTATCTATCTATCATATTCTTTCTACTCACCAGTACATCATTGCTACTTTGACTATTTCTTTATGGATAATAATATCTTGTCTACGATTAAATCTTGCAAGTACGATGCAATTGTTATTACCGACCATGCACCTCTGATCTTGGAGCTAAAGTCACAATGCCCCACACACTCACCTCGCAGATGGCCTCTTAACCCGCTTCTATTAGCAGACGAGAATTGTACAGAATTTATATCCAAACAAATCAGTTTGAGACAAATATGTCCTTAGAGGTTTCTGCAGGAATACTCTGGGGAAACTCTAAAGACCTTCTTAAGAGGACAGATTATTTCATAACTTTCCCACAGAAATAAATTAGAAACCAAGAAAGTATCAAAGCTAAAAAGAGAAATTACTAAAATAGATGAAGAACATGCCAGGCTTCCAAGTGAGGCTCTACATAGGAAAAGGCAGGCTCTGCATTCACAATTCAACCTCTTGACAACTAAAGAAACTGAACAATTAATTTATAAATCCAGACATCATTACTATGAACACGGAGAGAAAGCTAAGAAGCTTTTACCTCAACAAATCCACAAGCAAGAAATTCGCAATATAATCCCAGTAATGAACACAGTACTATTATCATTGGATGCAGAAAAAGCATTTGACATGATTGAATGGAAATACCTTTTCACTACATTAGAGAAATGTCGGTTTGGCCCTAACATTTGTGCATGGATCAAACTACTGTATACCAATCCAGAAGCTTCAGTTTGTATTAACAACATTTGTTCAGACTACTTTAAACTAGAATGTGGTACCAGACAAGGATGCCCCTTGTCACCACTGCTATTTGCAATCGCCGTTGAACCACTAGCAGTTCACTGTCGAAATGCTGATCAGATAAATGGGATTATCAGAGAAGGACTGGAACAGAAAATTTCTCTATATGCAGATGATATGGTACCCTATATATCAGACCCACAAAATTCTGTGCCTGCAGTCTTAACAGCACTTACAGAATTTCAAAAGATCTCTGGTCTCAGAATTAATCTGAATAAAAGTGTACTCTTTCCAGTGAATTCTCAAGCATATAATATTAGATTAGACATCCTACCTTTTATCATTGCATATCAGTTTAAATACCTAGGGATAAACATCACAAGTAAACACAAAGCTCTTTATCAACAAAACTTTGCCATCTGCATGGAAAAAATTAAGCAAGACTTGCATAGATGGTCAACCTTTCATCTCACACTAGCTAGAAGAATTAACGTTGTTAAGATAAATATTCTTCCTAAGCTTCTTTTTTATTTCAAAACATTCCAATATACATCAATAAATAATTTTTTAAGCAATTAGATTCAACAATAACCTCATTTATTTGGAATTCAAAACATCCACGTATCAAAAGAGTGACCCTACAAAGACTGAAGGCAGAAGGTGGCATGGCTCTACCCAGTTTCAGTTTTATTACTGGGCAGAAAACATACAAGCTATAAAAACCTGGACACAAATAGATGAACATACACAGGCCTGGTCCGCAATTGAACTAAAATCCAGCAGTACTTCTTTATATTCCCTGCTCTGTCCCCCAATAAATGCAAGTTATCGGCAATATACTAATAACCCAATTGTGCTCCACTCACTCAGAATATGGAACCAATGTAGAAAGCATTTTAAGATGGAGAACCTTTTATCTGTGACACCTCTGCAAGAGAATCACCTCTTTCAACCCTTGCAAACATATGCAGTTTTTAATATCTGGAAAAAATTTGGGATTAAATTGCTTAGAGATCTTTATATAGACAACATCTTCGCATCCTATGAACAATTACATTCCAAATTTAACTTTCCAGCTACACATTTCTTTCACTATCTTCAAATTAGGAACTTTGTTAAACAGAACCTGCCCGATTTTCCTCATCTTGCACCCTCGTCCATGCTGGAAAAAATATTGCTCAATTTCAAGGACTTAGACACCATCTCTGCAATATATAAAATTATTTTACAGTCCCTCCCTTTCAAAGATCCAAGAGGACAATGGGAAAAAGATCTCTTAATCAATATATCAAAAAAGGAGTGGAAAGTAGCAATGCAGAGAATTCACTCGAGCTTCATATGCACAAAGCTTACAATTATTCAACTCAAAATTATATATCGAGCACATCTGTCTCGCCTAAAACTGCCCAAAATGTTTCCAGGGCAAGATCCAACCTGCGAACGCTGCAATCAAATCCCAGTCCTCTACAGCGCATCTTCAACCTGAGCCTGGAACAGGGGAGAGTCCCGAGGCTTTGGAAAACATCTTGCATCACCCCAGTCCCAAAGGTATCACGTCCGAGTGAGCTGAATGACTTCTGGCCTGTCGCTGTGACGTCACCTGTGATGAAGACCATGGAGCGGCTGCTGCTTCACCACCTGAGGCCACATGTCCGCCGCACCCTCGACCCTCTGCAGTTCGCATACCAGGAGAAGGTGGGGGTGGAGGATGCCATCATCTATATGCCACACTGATCCCTCTCCCACTTGGACAGAGGCAGTGGAGCTGTAAGAATTACGTTTTTTGACTTCTCTAGCACCTTCAACAACATCCAACCCCTGCTTCTTAGGGACAAGCTGACAGAGATGGGAGTAGATTCACAACTGGTGGCATGGATCTGTCTTACAGACAGACCTCAGTATTGTGCGTCTTGGGAACTGCAGGTCTGACATTGTGGTCAGCAACACAGGAGCGCCGCAGGGGACTGTACTTTCTCCGGTCCCATTCAGCCTGTATACATCAGACTTCAAATACGACTCGGAGTCCTGCCACATGTAAAAGTTCGCTGACGACACTGCTATTGTGGGCTGCATCAGAAATGGGCAGGAGGAGGAGTATTGGAAGCTAATCAAGGACTTTGCTAAATGGTGTGACTCAAACCACTTACACCTGAACACCAGCAAGACCAAGGAAGTGGTGGTGGATTTCAGGAAGCCCAGGCCCCTCATGGTCCCCATGATCATCAGAGGAGACTGTGTGCAGAGGGTACAGACCTATAAATATCTGGGAGTGCAGCTGGATGATAAATTGGACTGGACTGCCAATACTGATGTTCTGTGTAAGAAAGATCAGAGCCGACTATACTTCCTTAGAAGGTTGGCATCCTTCAACATCTGCAATAAGATGCTGCAGATGTTCTACCAGACGGTTGTGGCGAGTGCCCTCTTCTATGCGGTGGTGTGCTGGGGAGGCAGCATAAAGAAGAAGGACGTCTCACGCCTGGACAAACTGGTGAGGAAGGCAGGCTCTATTGTAGGAGTAAAGTTGGACAGCTTAACATCTGTGGCAGAGCGACGGGCATTAAGCAAACTCCTGTCAATCATGAATAATCCACTGCATCCACTGAACAGTGTCATCTCCAGACAGAGGAGTAGCTTCAGTGACAGACTTTTGTCACTGTCCTGCTCCACTGACAGACTCAAGAGATCGTTCCTCCCCCACACTATGCGACTCTTCAATTCCACCCGGGGGAGTAAATGCTAACATTAATTTTATTTTAATTTATTTATTTTTTTTTTTTTATTACTATTTAATTTAATATTGTTTCTTTGTATCAGTATACTGCTGCTGGATTATGTGAATTTCCCCTTGGGATTAATAAAGTATCTATCTATCTATCTATCTATCTATCTATCTATCTATCTATCTATCTATCTATCTATCTATCTATCTATCTATCTATCTATCTATCTATCTACTACAACAACAACAACAACAACATTTATTTATATAGCACATTTTCATACAAACAGTAGCTCAAAGTGCTTTACATATTAAAGAATAGAAAAATGAAAGACACAATTATAAAACAAAATAAATCAACATTAACATCAATAAGAGTAAGGTTCAATGGCCAGGGGGGACAGAAAAAACAAAAAAAAACTCCAGACGGCTGGAGACAAAAATAAAATCTGTAGGGATTCCAGACCATGAGACCGCCCAGTCCCCTCTGGGCATTCTACCTAACATAAATGAAACAGTCCTCTGTGGATTTAGGATTCTCACGGAAGGGCTTGATGATGATGATGGTCACGTAGACTTCTGCCTTTTAATCCGTCCATCATTGTTTGAGCATCATGAAGCTTTGAGTAGGTGGTGGTGGCAGGAACCGGAAAAAGAAACAGAAAAGAGAGTAGGGTCAGTACCGATTTTAGAGCCACCATGAATAGTTATTTTGAGGAGATTAAACATATAGAGTATCAGGATTAAGTTAAATTACGATTAAAATGAAGTTATAAAAAGGCCATGTTAAAGTAATGTGTTTTCAGCAGTGTTTTAAAGTGCTCTACTGTATCAGCCTGGCGAATTCCTATTGGCAGGCTATTCCAGATTTTAGGTCCATAGCAGCAGAAGGCCGCCTCACCACTTCTTTTAAGTTTTGTTCTTGGAATTCTAAGGAGACACTCATTTGAGGATCTGAGGTTACGATTTGGAATATAAGGTGTCAGACATTCCGATATATAAGATGGGGCAAGATTATTTAGGCTTTATAAACCATAAGCAGAATTTTAAAGTCAATCCTGAATGACACAGGTAACCAGTGTAGTGACATTAAAACTGGAGAAATGTGTTCGGATTTTCTTTTCCTAGTTAGGATTCTAGCAGCTGCATTCTGCACTAGTTGCAAACGATTTATATCTTTTTTGGGTAGTCCTGATAGGAGTGCATTACAGTAATCTAGTCGACTGAAAACAAACGCGTGAACTAATTTCTCAGCATCTTTCAGTGATATAAGCGGTCTAACTTTACTTATGTTTCTTAAGTGAAAAAATGCTGTCCTAATGATCTGATTAATATGTGATTTAAAATTCAGATTACAGTCAACAATCACCCCTAAGCTTTTTACCTCCGTCTTGACTTTCTATCTATCTAATTTTATTTTATTTTATTTTATTTTTTCCCAGCTAAGCTTTTTTTTTGTCCCTTGAGGACATGAGGTCACTGTCCATCTCATTTTTATGTATTCTGAGGCACTGTGAGTAGATTTGTGTCTCACAAAAGAAGTAACTTAATATGCTAAATGTTGCATTATAGCAATATTTAAGTATTTAGTCCTTTTATTCAAGGCAAATTAAAAATTATGTAAAATGAGTCTGAGTATTTTCCAGGAAAGAACAGTGTTAACAAGTGATAAAGCGCAAAATTTTAAAGCAAATCAGAAGAGGAATAGAATGTACTTAGTTTAAAAAAAAAAAAAACAGCTAGTGTAAAGTAGGCATTGTTCGCTTTCAACTTGACCGTTTGAGTGGACTGGACTGGATTATACTAAATGGGGTCTTGTTTTCCTTTACAGAAGCAATAAAAATGTAATAACATTATCCTGAATATTTTTAATCATGCTTGTTTATTTTACGTATTATATATCAAGCCAGCAGCTACATTAGTGTGACATTGTGTGTTGGCTGATGTAGCTAAATATATATTGCTGCCACTGAAATGGCTCTGCAAAGTGGGGATTTTGAAATGCTATACTGTAATAATAAAGGAAAAAATCGTAATTGTGACAGGTATTTTACAGTTGCATTAATAAGAAAGCCTTAGCGTAAAACAGCAGTCAAGCATCTTAGCTGTAAGAGTAAGTTGAAACAGTATCAGATGTATAGTGATACTTTTGAATTTTCTTACTTGTACATTAAAATACAGAACAGTGAAATAGCATAAAGCTGTCCCACACAATTTGGTAAAGAGTGTGGCTGTAACAAGCTAACCATACAAAAGTTATGATAAGGTTGTGTGGAAAGACAGCCCCCGGACACAGACAGACAGACACCGAATGTCCAAGACACACATCTTTATTATAAACAACAGCACCACAATGCCTTAATCACCAACAGTTTCTACTTCTCTTTCTTTGTCTCTCGCCTCTACTCTCCTCCTTGCAAGCTCAGTCTCTTTCCTCCCAACTCCGGCTCGTCAACAGGAGTGAGGCGGCCCCTTTTATACCACCCTGGATGTGCTCCAGGTGCTTCCTGATATTTCGCTGATAACACTTCCTGGTGTGGCGGAAGTGCCATATGAGCACCTCAATGAGCACTCTGGGTGTTCCTGGACTTAGTTCTGGCAGCACTCCCGGTTGTGGCGGAAGTGCTGCATTCCAGGACTCGTTAATCTTCTGGGCGCCCCTGGCAGTGGCCACGGGCCCCAACAGCTCTGTTTCCATGACCCCCTGCAAACCAGGACGGCTGCCCTCTCCTGGTCTAAGGGAGGTATTGTCCCTCTTGTGGTCCGTCCAGGCGTCCCGGGTGGGTAGGGACCCCAACCGTCCGCAGTTGATAATGTGCACAAACAGATATGCAAACTACTGCAGCATTGCATAGTATGTCTGGGGTAATACAATGCTGAAATCAGCGTGAGGTAAAACAAAAGAAACAATTGTTTTATAATAGAATGTCAGCTTTTGCCTTTAACTAAGACCCTTTTCAGATAATTTCAAATTATATTGAAATATTGGTATTTGATCTGACAGCCCTATACACTGTGTGTTAGCTTCATTCCATCCAATTAATCATTTAAATGTTTAAGCTACTCTACCATTATAGAGCCTAACCTTATATTACAGTGCATTTGACTTTTAAGGATTAGATTAATAAGACACGCTTTAAAAAGTCATTTTATTAATCCCATTCCCTTTGTTTCCTGCCTTAATAATGGACATCAGTTTAATTTTATCTTGGGCATGTGAGTTTCCAAAAATTAAGATGAAACCATGGGACACAGTAGAATTCAAATATTACGTAGAACAATTCTAATATATTTCATTGAAAATGTTCATTCTGTTTAATCTTTGTTAAAATTTTTTAGCAATGTCAGTGCACAATTACAAAACTGCAGTTGATCATAAACCTGAATTCCCAAATATTTGCAGGATGAGAGTCCCACAACTAATTTTTTATTAATTTGAAAAGGTCACAACTACTGTCCAGTTTTTTCCTAAGGTCTATGAACATCCTCTTAGTTCACATTTATTGTGAGAAGTTTACCACAGCACCATTTAATGTATCAGATTCATTGTAAGCTTGTGTTCAGATTTGTAATGTTGATGAAACAACGTACCCTGCAAGAATGTTACGGCCAATAGCTTGAAGGAGGACAGAGTACTTTAGATATCACTTGCTATCTCAGCTCACCAACAAATTGTACAACAAAAAATATACTGTTTTATCAGCACCTTCATCTGTAGGTATGGCTGAATAGTATTAATTGCAATGCTGAAATCTATTGACAAAATCTTGACTATGCTATCAACTTGTTGCAGCTGTTCAAATTTGTAAATTAATATAACTAACAGGTCATTTACAGTGCATCCGGAAAGTATTCACAGCGCATCCACTTTTTCCACATTTTGTTATGTTACAGCCTTATTCCAAAATGGATTAAATTTTTTTTTTCCTCAGAATTCTTCACACAACACTCCATAATGACAACATGAAAAAAGTTTACTTGAGGTTTTTGAAAATATATTAAAAATAAAAAAACTGAGAAATCACATGTACATAAGTATTCATAGCTTTTGCTCAATACTTTGTCGATGCACCTTTGGCAGCAATTACAGCCTCAAGTCTTTTTGAATATGATGCCACAAGCTTGGCACACCTATCCTTGCCCAGTTTCGCCCATTCCTTTTTGCAGCACCTTTCAAGATCCATCAGGTTGGATAGGAAACGTCTGTGCACAGCCATTTTAAGATCTCTCCAGAGATGTTCAATCGGATTCAAGTCTGGGCTCTGGCTGGGCCACTCAAGGACATTCACAGAGTCGTCCTGAAGCCACTCCTTTAATATCTTGGCTGTGTGCTTAGGGTCGTTGTTCTGCTGAAAGATGAACCGCCGCCCCAGTCTGAGGTCAAGAGCGCTCTGAAGCAGGTTTTCATCCAGGATGTCTCTGTATATTGCTGCAGTCATCTTTCCCTTTATCCTGACTAGTCTCCCAGTTCCTGCCGCTGAAAAAAATCCCCACAGCATGATGCTGCCACCACCATGCTTCACTGTAGGGATGGTATGGGCCTGGTGATGAGTGGTGCCTGGTTTCCTCCAAACGTAACACCTGGAGAGTTCAATCTTTGTCTCATCAGACCAGAGAATTTTGTTTCTCATGGTCTGAGAGTCCTTTAGGTGCCTTTTGGCAGACTCCAGGCGGGCTGCCATGTGCCTTTTACTAAGGAGTTGCTTCCGTTTGGCCACTCTACCATAAAGGCCTGATTGGTGGATTGCTGCAGAAATGGGTGGCCTTTTGGAAGGTTCTCCTCTCTCCACAGAGGACCTCTGGAGCTCTGACAGAGTGACCATCAGGTTCTTGGTCACCTCCCTGACTAAGGCCCTTCTCCCCCAATTGCTCAGTTTAGATGGCCGGCCAGCTCTAGGAAGAGTCTTGGTGGTTTCGAACTTCTTCCACTTACAGATGATGGAGGCCACTGTACTCATTGGGACCTTCAAAGCAGCAGAAATTTTTCTGTAACCTTCCCCAGATTTGTGCCTTGAGACAATCCTGTCTCGGAGGTCTACAGACAATTCCTTTGACTTCATGCTTGGTTTGTGCTCTGACATGAACTGTCAACTGTGGGACCTTCTATAGACAGGTGTGTGTCTTTCTAAATCTGGTCCAATCAACTGAATTTACCACAGGTGGACTCCAATGAAGCTGCAGAAACATCTCAAGGATGATCAGGGGAAACAGGATGCACCTGAGCTCAGTTTCGAGCTTCATGGCAAAGGCTGTGAATACTTATGTACATGTGCTTTCTCGTTTTTTTTATTTTTAATAAATTTGCAAAAACCTCAAGTAAACTTTTTTCACGTTGTCATTATGGGGTGTTGTGTGTAGAATTCTGAGGGAAAAAAATGAATTTAATCCATTTTGGAATAAGGCTGTAACATAACAAAATGTGGAAAAAGTAATGCGCTGTGAATACTTTCCTCATGTCCTGTATGTTAGGTAGAATGCCTAGAGGGGCCTGGGCAGTCTCATGGCCTAGAACCCCTGTAGATTTTATTTTTTCTCCAGTCATTTGGAGTTTTTTTTTTTCTGTCCTCCCTGGCCATCGGACCTAACTTTTATTTTCTGTTAATTAGTGTTCTCTCATTTTAATTCTTATTTTGTCTTTTTTTTCTCATTCTTCATCATGTAAAGCACTTTGAGCTACATTATTTGTATGAAAATGTGCTATATAATAAAGGTGGTTATTATTATTATCATCCTCAAAATTGATTTTTGGGGAAGAATAATTTTAGAGTAACATAGCATTCATAAAAATGGGAAACCAAATAAAGGTCAAGTGAACAAAAAAATGTACACTGAAATATAAGATTTGGTTTAGGAAATATACTAAAATGGTCAAATAAATAAAGAATGCACCAGAAGAAAGTTTGATTTAATATACAAAATGTACTGAAGGATGAGTAAGAGGTAACTAAGAAATCAGTAGCTGTCCTATAAATGAGAATGGGCAGTTGTTATATGCACGGAAATTTCAAGGGTGGTGTCTCTTCTCAAAGGTATAAGAAGAACCAGAATATAATATAATAGACTTTTATGTAAATCATTTGGTTGTAAACCAATGAACCAACCAGAGTAAAATGTATGCATTGATTGACACTGTATGTAAATTCAACAGTTTATAAAATGAACCTCTATCTTTTGTTTCTCTGACTATTCTAATCATTCTGATCATGCTGTAACAGACTGCTTTTGAAGAATGCTCCGATTTTGCCGAGGAGTCATTAAAAGATACAATGAACAGCTTTTCTCCAGCCTGATTACTGAATTGTCCTGTTAGAGGATGTTTTTTTTTTTAATAAGATGTTACATTTCGAGCACATTACATTTTGGATAAATGCACTGGTTTGGATCTAAAAGTATTGTAACCACTGGAAAGAATGTTGTAATACAGTTAGCTAAAAAGACCCACTAAGTATAAAGTATTCTTGTAGTCAGTTGTTCTTGGCCACTGAGGCAGTCACTGATCTTTTTTGTTGAAACAGCTTCTGAAAGGGGTGTCACAAAGTTGTCTGTGCATGCTCAATTCAATCTTCGCCATGTAATGGTTATACACACATAAATTGATAATAGAGCATCAGCTGCACTTTCAGTATCTACAGCAGCTGGAGTATGCATTTTTTCATAGTCCTTATTTTTAAATAAGATTGTTGGTTTCAAATTGGCAAAAAGACATTGTGTTAATATTTTTTGTAAAAAGAATATGATTATTAACTGCCTTATAGTGTTATCTGGCCTTATAACCAGTTGTTTATAAACTGTATCATATTATGAGCTGAGGGCTCAAGGCCTGGTTGTGCCTTTGTTAGATAAATACCATCAACATTAACATAATAATTAATGCAGATGTTATTTATGATATTTCACTTGACATACTCCAGAACGTTTGACAGCATGTTATTTAGACTTAAGTGTTTACAGCCTTTCATAATCAACTTTGTTGCATCCAGAATGGACATTTTGATTAACAGTAGCATTTGGCTGAGTGTCAACAGATGGATCAACATACTTTAAAAGTATGAACTTAAGAATTTCTCCTCGTAGATAGTTTGGACTTGCATTAACCACCAATACTTCCTATGTACTTTGAGATAGTATTTCCTGTTGTTGAAATGGATACTTCTCCACCTCTGATTTTTCCAGAGCTCTGTATCACGCCATCCTCAATCAGGATCTGTTGGTTTTAGCCAGTTATATGCACTGAAATATGTTGAATACCAACTTGATGTTCATCTGCTTTATTTCTGATACTTTTATTTGTGTCTTTCTGAAAGGTTTCCAGATTATCTCTTTCTGTATTTTTTATAATATGTACTTTCACTGATCATGATGTCTCTGTTTAAATCAGATGGTAATGGTACAATTTTGTTTTAGTGTATGAACAAAACAGGGTTTGGAACAATCTGATTATCCTTGTATGTACTTGTCTTTTTCCAGGAGTAATCTTCTTGATCACTCAACTATTTTCAGAAAAGGAATTGCTGACGAAACAAAAAGAAATATAAAAAAGAAATGTACCAGACCTCATTTTTTTGAGTTAGATTGCATGTGTTAAAGTTTAATCAACTCATAATAAATATCAAGTTTGGTTCTAGAAATAATAAAACAAAAAAAAGAAAAAGAAATTACAGAAAAGAGACATCCTTATATTATTACGCTTGTGTCCATCCATGCTCTATATAAACAACGGTTGCCATAACTATTACAGTGGAACCTCGGTTCACGACCATAATTCGTTCCAGAACATTGGTCGTAAACCGAGTTGGTCGTGAACCGAAGCAGTTTCCCCCCATAGGATTGTATGTAAATACAATTAATCCGTTCCAGACCGTACAAACTGTATGTAAATATGTAAAAATATGTAAAGATTAAGCGCAAATATAGTTAATTACACCTAGAATGCACAGTGTAATAGTAAACTAATGTAAAAACATTGAATAACACTGACATAAAACACCCAGGCTCCCTGATCAGCTACACGAGCTGGCTCGCTCGCGCTCTCTCTCTGTAGCACACACACCAACAAAGATCAGCTACAGGAGCAGCCTGGCTCACGCACTCTGTCTCTCTCTGTAGCACGAGCACACACACACACACACACCCCTATCCCCCCATCCCTTCCCTGTCAGCTGCGCGCTCTCTGCACTTGCTCGCTGGTGCTCTCTAATCTCTCTGTAGCAGGTGCTCGCGCAGCATTTTTTTTAAAAATGAGTTTTAAGCACGGCAGAAAAAAAAGGAACATCGACCAAATCCGAAGTGCATTTAAAAACCAACTCACAAGCAACCAAAAAAGTAAGATTGCAGGAGATCACGCTATTAAACTTAAAGCCTGATCGCTGTAAACATTTTTTATAAAATGAGTTTTAAGCACAGCGGAAAAAAAAAAACATTTGAAAAAGTGAAAGGTAACATTGCACCTAATCGCGCTATGAAAAACTCCATCTGCAAACACTTTCATGAGTTTTAAGCACAAGGAAAAAAGCGAACATTTGCAACAAATCGCGTAATGAACTGAAAAATTAACTTTTGAAAAATCCGTAATACAAAAACCACCAAGAAAACTAACCTTGCATGAGTCGAGTTCTGGCATGAAGTGTTTTCCTTCAGGTGTTTTCTCTCTTGTGATTTCTTGGGTTTCTGGTGCTTTTAGCTGTTTAGCTGGTGGGAGTGAAAGCCTCATGCAGCCATTCCAAAAACAAAGTTCTTGTGACCCAACCCTTCATGTTTGCTGGCAGTCTGGCTTTGTTTACATTGTGCTGCTTGAAAGCACGAGGGTTCTCAAATTGGTAAATGAGTAAACTGGTAAACAGTTTTTCCACCTCTTGTAATTTCTTTCTTTACTTCGATTTCAATTTTCTTCAAAATTTTCTTCTCACCACTCTTCACTTGCTTAGAAGCCAATGGAAGGAGAACAATGAACAGAGCTCTTGCAGCAGCGGCTCTCTTTCTTTCTCTCTCAGGCTGCCTGTGGTGGGGGGGGATGGTGCGCTAGCACGTACAGCCTGCAGATAGGCAGGCAAACAGTGCAGCAATCTCCTCCTCCCCAGCAGGCACGTGCTCGCCCGCTCTCTCTCTCTCTCTCTCTCTCTCTCTCTCTCTCTCTCAGCTCTGCTTAGGCAGGCAAGGGAAACTGCCTTGTTTGTATACTGAGTGTGTGGTTGTGAACCGAGGCAAAAGTTTTTGGTCGTGAACCGGGACGTTCGTGAACCGAGGTTCCACTGTATATCCCTCCACAACAATAGCAACGAATCTGTATTCCTGGCAGACTTTTGGTCCTAAGCTTATCTTCAAGTCTTCAGTTCTTCAGTATGACCAATTATCGTCTGAGGTATTTATTGACTGAAACTGCATTATGACATTACCATTTTACACCTCCTTTTTCCTTCACTTCAACATAAGCCTCCCGATAAAATGTAAAGACACATACAGCCTAGCTGTGACCGACAGTAATGGTCTTGCCGGCTAACATACTCACACCTACGCACAGAAGCAGAAACATCTACATCACGGCAGACCATCCAGCACAGGCAGGATACCTTAGAACAACAAAGACAACGTATGACAACCCACAGAGCAACGTTATCCAAAGGTCAGTGGCAGCAATTCTTGAACCTAGACAGTGAACGAAAAACGAATTATACACACAACCTTTCTGAAGAGCCAGCGGCAAGCTGCCAGACAACAAGAAACATTATGACGGAAAAACTACAGGAATTCCATAACACTGACAACTTAAAACAAGATATTGCCTTTATATTACAGCATAGGCAACAACAACATTTATTTATATAGCTCATTTTCATATAAACAATGTAGCTCAAAGTGCTTTGCATGATGAAGAAAGAGAAAAAAGACAAAAAATAATTAAAATTAGGGAACACTAATTAACATAGAATAAAAGTAAGGTCTGATGGCCAGGGAGGACAGAAAAAAAAAAAACTCCAGACGGCTGGAGAAAAAAAATAAAATCTGCAGAGGTTCCAGGCCAAGAGACCGCCCAGCTCTCTGCCAGCTTTACACTACATTTTCCAGAGTTACATCAAAACCCAGGTTAAATATACAGGTACTTACAAATTAAACACAGGGGAATATTTTTGCTGCTGACAATAACGTTTATGCAATAAATTGCGTTTTATTATAGACGTGGGTCTACATTACCTGATGGCCACACTTCACACATACAGACTTACATGTCCCCTGCATTTCCCTTCTTATCCAGTAGGTTCATGTTACACTTTGTATTGTAAATATTGATGCAGTTGTAAGCGACTATAATAACATTCCATACTAGTCATGTGACTATTCTAATATTGAGTCCTCTCACAAGTCACTTCTTATTAAAATAACCTCCTTTCTTACTGTAATGTGTGATGTTCTTCTCTCCCTCATCATCATTTCATTAACACTTTTATTCTTGTTAAATTTTCGCAAGCACGATTTGCTAGTAGAATCATGTTGCATCTTGGGATTTCTCTAGGAAAATTGATGTTTTCCCAAAAAGTACACATTAGCTTCATTGATGGCTCTAAATTGGACTGGTGCAAGTGTACCTGTGAGCATGCTTTGTAATGGACTTATGTCATTTTGATGAAGTACATGGTTGGTTTGTGTAAATGTTTCCTCACACAAATCATTTGTTGTAGCAGCAGTCTCAGGGCTTGTCAGAATGTTTGAATATTGAACGTTTTTCTGCAAAACATATAATAAAGCATTATGCATTTTCATTAACATTTCCATTATTATTGTATTTTCAGTGACCTGCATACAAAATTGCAGTACAAATGCCATCAGGAGTGTGACTCATATATAACCCAAGGGTCACCTACATTTGAAATACCAACATTTTAATTACTCATTTATATGTCTTTTTTCTGAACTTCCTTTTTTCCAGTACAGATTACAGTGCACCCTATGTGTCACCAAGAGTGAGGAATAGGCCCTGGATGAGCACAAACATGTATGTAATATCAGACAGTTCACCCAGCCGTTGTCATGGCTCGTTTTTAAATTGGCAGTAAACCTAGGACTCTGAAGGAACCTAGAGAAGTAACAAGTGTGTTTTTTTTTTTGGATAATTTCCATCTGAGATTTTTTTGATTGATTGGTTTTGAATCTGCTTATAGAATTGCAAATAGTATTCTGTCTACAAGTACCACATGGACATTTGTAATCATAATATCATTTGGCATTTGATTTTAAGCAATGATTGAAACATTGAAGTAAAGTTTCAGTCAAATTGTAAGAAGCTTTTTTTATCTATTCATTTCCTACCCTTCTTAGTCTGCGATTGCAGAGTGCCAGGAGCCTGTCTCAGCAGCATCTGGTACATTGCAGGGACCTTTCCAAAACGTATCAAATTCATGCAGGATGCATTGTTTTGAATTCTCCTTTGACTGTGACAGGAAGCTATCTAAAATGGCCTCATCTGCCAACTCCCTAAGTGTGGCAGGCAGTTTTTCCACCTGACTAGTGGGAGTAGGAATTGGTATGGACAACACAATACAATTTTGTCACAAATGGTTGTAATTCCTGTTTTTTCAATGTTTAGATTTTACAAATTTTCAAGCCATGTTACCTGTTGAAGACAGGTAATATAATTAAATGTAAAACTATTTGATATCTGTTGCACTGTGTATCTTCAGTGCCTTTCCTTGGTATTTGCATGTACAACATCTGAATCTCTCTTGACTGGCACTCCATTTATAAAGCATGTTCCCATAAAGTTTGCTTTTTGGTGTGGCAAAGCGAACACCAGTTTATGAAGGGGAGAGAATGGGAAACAAAACAAGGTTGGTTAGTGTTGAAGAGAGGCAAATATTATTGTGGTGTTATATGACTGCAATCTGCAGATTAAGAAAGAGAATTTTATTCGTTCTTTAAAGTGAGCAGTGGAGGAACAAGAGTGAATTGCGTACATCAGAGTTGTCCTGAGGTGGGATATGTGGAGCTCCGCTGGGAATATGGCAGGGATGTTTCACTGAGAGCTGGTGCGGTGATAACGAAAGCTGCTGGAAACAGCCTCTGTCAGCAGAATGAGGCAAGGTGAGGTGGAAGTACTCTGCTGCTTAGGAGCAGAGGCGAACATATCAGTTTCATGTGGAACCTGGGAATACTTGGAGTCCATATCAGTGCCAGTGTTGAGGCTGTAGGGAGCTAAACTTTGATAATGATGGAGTACAGAGTCCTAGGAGATTCATTATGGATCACTTCAGGTGCTGGGTGTCTGTGAAAGATTGTGTGTTTCTCTCCTGTATGGATTTTGTTCTCTTTTAGATAAAGAATTTGACAAAGAAATTTTAGAAAAAATATATGTTGTCTTTCCTGAATTTTACTTGTTTTATCTGTTTGGAACATTTTAGTTATTTATTGACCATTTAACTTATTGACTTGCACAATAAACTTTGCAGCCTCTTCTGTACCTTTTAATCAGAAGACCCAGTTTATATCTCTCACTCACTACTGTGCCTATCTCAGTTATGAGCTACTAGGGGCTCATGTGGACGATATAGTGACAAGTATGCCACCAGGTGATTGGCCCCTAGCACTAGGACTGTCATTGTTTTCAAGGCACCTTGCTCACCTCCTGTCTGCATTTACACTTCCCATCTTTGAAGGCATCTCTGCGTGCCTCCTTCGCCTGTATTCCTCCTCATATGTCTCCCTCAAATGGACTTTCAGCCACACTGCTCCATCAGATTGTTCTAAGCGACAGGACATATACACAGATTTTTGTATTTTATTATATAGTAGATTGCTGAACTCAAAGGTTTACACTGAAAATACAGTTTTAATTTTTCAGCATTACCCAGTAGCCTCATTAAAAATAAAGTTATTACTCTTTTTATTTCTTATCCTATGTTTTTTTTTTTTTTTACCTTCTTATTGTTAAAAAAGTGATTTGTTTAGTTATGGACTTGTGCCATCCTACACATAAAACAATTACTACTTAAGTAGGCTACTGAATAATGCTGGAAAATAAACAGTAATTGCAGCCTCAGTGTAAAACTTTAGGTTTGATTCAGTGAATTCCCTTATATCATATTTTCTGCCTTTTTTTGTCATCCTATGGTGTGTACCTTGGAGTGGATAAGGCCAGTGATTATGAGATCTTCATGACATTCTCTTATAATTGATATAACCTGCACTGTGATGCATTGTAGAACATAGCTGATGTAGAACAGAGTAATCTGGGACTAAAAACCTTAATAGTTTTTAAAA
The DNA here is from genome assembly GCF_016835505.1 of Polypterus senegalus. Classification (NCBI taxonomy): domain Eukaryota; kingdom Metazoa; phylum Chordata; class Cladistia; order Polypteriformes; family Polypteridae; genus Polypterus; species Polypterus senegalus. The sequence continues at coordinate 36,616,441 of NC_053168.1, read as the reverse complement.
TAAATATATGTATGTAAATTTCTTTTTATATACATCATGATGTTTTCCAGTTGCTGTTTTAATATTATGTTTTGCATTTTTGTTGCAGATCATTTTACATTAGATTTAACCTTACTATAATTAGTGTATAGCATGCTGGGCTTAAAGTTGAAAGTGTGCTTTATTAGAACAAATTAAATTAAATGTAATATTTTGATGGCTGGAGCCTAGAGTCGTCCCTAAACTGGCTGACTTATTAATCATAGGTTTAACATGCTGTACAAGTAAATATACACTTTAATTTGATAACCAACTTCCGTTGTTACTGTTTAAAACACAAAAAGATGCCACTTTTGATTAACTGATTTTAGTGATAATTCAAGTCTCTCACATGATGGTGTAATAATGAAAGTGGTTTCCTTTTTAATTACAAGCTTAAACCGCATTTTTATCTAAGTCAAATATCATACTTTTTATAATTATGAGTAAAAAGAATATGTCACTATTTAAAATGTCTTTTTAAAATCTGTTTTTACTCATTACTAACTGCTGCTGACGGTTCTACACTGAAGACATAGATAAACATATGGAACAGAATTTGTTGCTTTTACTTTTGTAGATTCTCCTGTGGTTTATACTGTACCTCTGGCTGTTTGAGAACTGGGTTTGTGCATAGAACAAAGGCATACTGCATATTCCTTCATTGCATCTCCTTAAATGAATTGGCAGATAATTTAAGCTTGCTTTCTCTCATATTCAGGTTCATGGGTAGAATATCTTTTTATTATGCTGTTCATCCATTTTATTCCTTTCTAATTTGTTTTCGACTCCCAACAGAATAAACAGAAACTGAATTTGTTTACTCAGAAATATTCTGATGACCGGTTGTGTTTATCTTGCATTCGGAATGTAATGAATCTACTGACATTTTGGTAGGCATGTGCAGTGACTTCTCTGTGTTTATGTACTGATTAATTGAGGTTAAACATGAACGTGATAAAATGTGTTTGAAGAGGGACACTTTTTGTGAAAGTAAAAAACAACGTTCTTGTCAGGATAGTAAGACTTTATGCATATGGTGATGGGTATTGATGTATAGATAATGGGGATGTGCAGAAGTAATCAAATAAATACTTAAACGTTGGAGGTTATCATTCGAATACTGCAACAACCATCTGGGTATTCCAGTCATGTCACATGGTGGAATGTCAGACATTTCCAGTGTCTACAAAAAAAAATCCAGTTTGGCAGTAGTTTGTGCAAGATCTGTGATGTTAGACTTTCCACAACTCAGTCAGTACAATAGTAAATCAGCTGAGTAAAGTATCCTGCAAAAATGCTTGAAACAACAGAGGAGTGGAAGAAACTGGCTATAACTGTATTTACTAGCACACCTCGAAAATATGATTCAGTCTAAATGGAAAAAATATCAGAACTGATCACAAAGGATATGCTGCTCATTTGCTTTGTTGAAAAGAAGGGCTTTAGAGAGCTAATAAATTATTTTGTAGTCAGAGTATATACAATAATTTAGTGTAAGTTAAAGTATGTATATCTATATGTTTATATGGTCATTATTGTCACATGTACAGTGTACAGTAAAATATGTACTTGAATGTGCTAATTAGCATGAAACACTCACTATTAAAGTTTATCTTTTTATGTTTTGTTTAAAGAGAAAATATGATATATGTTTTGGTCTCCGTGTTACACAAACAATATTAATAAAAGTTCTTTTCCAAGCACACTTTATGTTTGAACTTGTAGAAGCAGTTTTAGGATCTTTCAGCAAGGTAATACACAAAAGAAAAACAAGCATGTATAAAGACTACTATTATTGTGAAATGTAGAACTTGAGTGTTCAGGCAGTTGACCTTCAGCTGTTACTGCATTTTTCTGATTTATGCTTGTAAGAAGGTCTTGTCTTTTTAACCAAATCATTTCTAAAAAGTGAAAGCACATCTTCTCCACCTCATGTATCACAATCTAGATACCGTGTATATTTTTACTTTTTGCTTGTACATGTACGTTACTTCTTTGTAAGTAAAGCCCCCTTTCAGTCTCTCTTTAAAATGCTTCTTGTTTCAGGTGCAGAGTCAAGCAATATAACTACAGGGAGCTCCCTACAACTTCGGTAGTTATTGCTTTTTACAATGAGGCGTGGTCCACGTTGCTAAGAACCATACACAGTGTTCTAGAGACTACTCCAGCTATTCTCCTGAAAGAAATTATACTGGTTGATGATTTTAGTGACAGAGGTATGTCTTTAATTATTTATGGAATATCTATTTGTAACTTATACTAATGAGAGAATTTGATGCAAATGTTAAATACTGTATATGGTATTGCTAAGCACAGTCTTTCTTGACATGATACATATGCTTTGCTTACAGTGACAGTTTTTCAATTTGAATAATATTCAAGTCAAAGAACTATACAACTTTCCCATCAATAAGTAGTGTTAGTTCATCTGAACAAGCTATAAACTTCACAAAAGTATCAGCCAAAATTGCTCAGCAGTATTCTGTCACATATAGAAAATGACTGCTGTGGTACATTTCAGTATGTCAAAAAACCTGCAACAGAATCAACTGAAAGTTTAAAAGCTCATTCACAAATAGCATGCCTAATGAGCAAATGGATGAATAGATGAATGGAATTATTAGTTGCAACTGATGTTTCATATGCTATATCTGTTCTTTGTTTTGGAGTTACATTTTTCATGATAATTATATCTTTCGTAAAAGAATACTCCGCCCAAAAAGGATATTTTATCGGTTACTTTTACTGTGTTTGTAGTGATGGCCAAGAAAAAAAAATTTAATCCCATATGTTCATGAAATTAAACATTTGATACAGTGTTCGTCAATGGGGACAGCAAGAGCAAATGCTGAACAACAACAAACAATATCGAGACATCCATTTATAAAAAGATATCAAGTTTCTTGTATCATATAATGTCAGTTTTGGAATCATATACTTGTACCAGCCAAAATTCATTCATAAATTAATACTTTTGGAAAATCAGAGTAGTGCATAAGCGTGAAGCACATTCACATGGGACCAGGTTTTAAAAATTGAAGTTAAGACTCTTGACCAGTGACTGAGGGATGGAGTGCCTTTAAGGGTGGGAATAATTGTCCTTTTTCAGCTGCTTTCTGTATGCAACTAAATATACTGTTTATGTTGCCTAAACCATCTCCTTTCTATGAAGATAATGGATGCTCACTTTTTTTGTCTGAGAGTTACAGTGACTCCATGTTTTCATTCCATCCAGTTTATGCTGTTAATTAGACATCAATTAATTAGACTCACAGTTTTCACCCGTATTTTTTTAGTCTAACAGTTTCAACAGACTTCATATGCTTGGCTTGTTTAGATTTTTGTCAGTTTGAAATATCTTGATTGTTTAAGCCATTGCCTGTTAATAAACACACAATTTGAAACATTACTCAAGTTTCTGCTTCTCTGTTGAAACCATTGTCATTATCCCATGTTTGTGCTCTTTGCTAATTGACAATTTGTGGGGATAATTAAGGAAATAAATTGCATAGAGATTTTGATAGCCAGTAGACTTTGCCAACTGGAAGTATCCAACTGTATTGTTTGCACACTCAGTATTGTGTTTGGCAGACAGTTGTTATATGCTGGATGGCAACAGTCTACCAGGATTCAGATGCCAAATAGTGGATATCCAGAAGTGCCATCTCAAAGTGCATTTTTTAGGACAAGTTGCAGCTGGCAGAAAAATTGTTCCTTGGACATCTACTTTTTTGTTTCAGCTTTAGTTTTGCTGCTAGTCCCTAGAAATGATAATTCTTATTTATCCCTTTAACTGTTTCCATCTAAAGAATTCTATAGTTTTATTTAGCATAAAAGAGTGTCAGCATGAGTGCAACTCTCAAAGTTGTAATGAATAATATGAGCTGTCATTTAGATAAGAATGGATTGCTTTTAGTTTGATTCCCAAGGTTTTTTTATTATGGATATACCAACAAGATAAATTAATACAGATTTCCTGATTACTTAACTAAATGCCTCATGGTAATGTCCACTTATATCTTATAAATTTGACAAACAGGATAACCTTGCAAAGGCCTGGATGCTTTTTTTTATACCCTGATTGCTTACCTAATGTGTTGTGATAGATTCCACCACCAGTAAAGAAAGCAGTAGATTAGGAGATACTGCTTAATGAACAGAGAGGGACGCACTGAATGTTTAGTTAGAGGTTCTAGGTGCTAGGTCCCAGTATATTTTCAGAACACTACTGACTGTAAGCATATGTTGCCTTGAAAATGTTTTTCCCCTCTGTTTATCTTCTATATCATTGCACAGTTTCCAAATGTTGACTTTATTATAATAATAATGTGCACAAGCACCTCCATCTCCACTGTACTTAAATAAATCACAATAATCACAATAATACAATCCAAATAACACAATCCTCCACACCTGCCAGCAGCTCAGTCACCCTTCCTCCCAACTCGGCTCACTGCTGGGATCTCCCATAGTCCTTTTATACTTCTTGACCCGGAAGTGTTTCTGTCCCTCAGTCCATGTGACTTTATCACTTCCAGGTCGGGAAAACTCATTTCCTTCAGCCTGGAAGTAAGTAATTTCCTCTGTCCCCTCGACTGATAAGTACTTCCGGGCTATAAGGCAAATAGAAGTCCCTGGGCCTCCCTGCAGCGTCCCCTTGCGGCAGCCATGGTATCCAGCAGGGCTGTGCATTAAAACTCCAATGTCCATGAGGCCCTGCTGGAATACAGGGCACCTCCATGTTGCAGGGGAGAGCTCCATCTGGCGGCCTGTGGGTATTGGTCGGGATAACCTGCTGGCCGTATAGTGAACTAATTACATAACATTTTATTACGTTATTAAATAAGCAAAATTATGCAATATCCGGTGCCCTTGTAATTTAATAGTCTATAGCAGCGATAACACCAATAAAATATCTATCAATATAATATAAAGAACATTTAGATCAACTGGGCACATTTAAGGGATACCACTGTAGTTTTTACTGTTGAATAGAAATGTACTCCTTGATATGAAAACTATGGATTTTTTTCTGAAATTTCTTTGAAGGTAGCATGACGTACATTAAAATACTGGTTGCTGAAAATTTCATAATGATGGTAAGGGCTATTGTTAGTGTGATGTATATTAGCCAGGGCTTGCCTAACAAAAGTAAACATACATGCATTACCAGAACTGCAAACTTCATAGTTGCAAAGATCAGAGTCTGTCAGCTTTGAGTGCAAGACAGAAATCAGACCTGGACATGTCACCAGTCCTTTACAGGAAATACTCCTGTTTGCCACCTCACTCACTTATACACTACTACAGGTCCAAGTTAGATTCACTAGTTCATGTAACACACCCCTAATTTGGATGATTAAATGAAACTACCTAGAGAAACCCCCTATTGGATATGCCAAAAATCTACAGATTCCACAAAGACTGTGCTGGGCTGGAACATAAAAACCAGGAGGGAGGGAATCCCGTCTTCACCAGATTCTTTTCATACATGAGGAAATTTTACTTGTCATTTTCGTCAAAAGTGCACCTCCTAGAACAATCCCTTGACCAAACCACTTGTTTTCTTAAATTGCTAAGGGCATTTTCAACCTCTTCTGTCTTGGAGGAGGTCAGAAAATTACTTGGAAAATATTAAAACATAACAGTTTTAAAATGTTATTGTTTTTCTCAAATTACAAATATATACAGTATTTTACTTTGATTTTGCAAGAGTACCTGTAGTTTTTCTGTCAGTTATAGATCTTTACTAAACCAATTCATGGAATTAATATCAGCCAGAGCAATTATAATTAATTTTAATGCAGTATTATTTTTCATATTCATGTATTGTAAAAGATATCTGAAACTGTGTGTCTCAGTTCATTTATTTATTTGTTTACCGTATACATCTTCATTTTCTTTCTTTTGTGTTAAAATGCTTTATATTTTTGTGCTTAATTATGAGAAATTATGTTTTTTAATTTTTTAGCATGGTTCTATCCATTTAAAAAATTTAACACACATTAAATCCAACTGTAGTAAATTTACCAATGATCCCAGTTAGAAAACTAAACCTGCCTCTGTCTGGTTTCAGGACCCTTTTTCATACTACTAATTTAGAGAAGTGTTTCATCATGTTATTGGAAAACATTTTTGTTATTGTCGGGTTTTCTAATGAAAAATTATGAAAAGTATTGATTGATGACTCAACAAAATGGAATAAAATAGTTTGTCTTCATTGAAATTTGAAATGTTTTTAAATCAATGCAATTTCTAAATATACATATTTAAGCATGAAACAAATAAATATATAAAACTTTTACAATTTGTAAAATATCCTTAAATTAAAATTGGGATCATACAGTTTTATTTTCTGAATATGAAGAATATAAAATGGATGTTACTGATAAATATGAAAAATATATATTATTTAAGTGACATGAAAACAGTCAACAAGAACTACTGCTCCAAAAAGCTAAATTGTAGAAAATATGTAGTAGTTAGTGTTTGGTAATCCATCGGTGTGCTCCTCATCCATTTTTCATTAAAATATAATACATCACCATTAGCCTAATGGATACTGTAGATAGATATAGACAAAAGTAAATACTCATTTTTTATTTTGCCCCACTATTTATATTTATATAAACTCCTTATAACTAGTTTTATTATGTTTTGATATACACTTTGCCAATGCAAGACACATGGTAAGGAAACACAAAAATGAATCATGAATAAACTGTTTTGACTCATTTTTTCAGGGGAAATGTGCAATGGAAAGACTAGAGATGGATAGTCTAATAGATGTCTGTTTTTTTGTTTTTTTTTGCTAAAATAAGCATAGATATACATATTTAAAGAATAATGTTCTGCAACATATGTACATTTATATACAATATGTGTTTTCCAGTATTTTATATATGCACACATTGTTATGTTACAATACCGGTACTTGTTCTTAAACTTAAGACTGCTCAGCAACATTACAACTTTATAACTTGAAGGTAAAAACTATTCCTGAATCTACTGGTTCAAATACTAGTGATCTCCCACCATTTGTGAGAAGCATTGATAAAAAGAGAATCATAAACTCAGTTGAAAACATTGAAATATTAATCATACTTCTTAAAGTTTTATAAAAAATATCTGCTGAAATTTTCAATATTGATGCAATGAATGTAGACACAAGAAAATAATTGTATGTTTACTTGATGCTGAAGTTTAAACAAGAAGTTATTTGGAATTAAATCCTGTAGCTCCTGTGGCTGTCCAGAATCTGGTTTTATCACCCCTTAGTCTATGTGATACAATACATTTGGCATATTATTAAGTGAGTTATAATATTAGAAAGAACAAGAGTATTTTTGAAGTATAAACATATAATGATATAATGTGATGTAATGTTAACCATGTGAATTCTAGTTTACCTGAAATCCCAGCTGGAGATTTACATCAGCAATCTGGAAAGGGTTCGTCTTATCCGAACAAACAAGCGGGAGGGACTTGTTCGTGCCCGACTAATTGGAGCTACCTTTGCAACTGGAGATGTCCTGACATTCCTGGATTGCCATTGTGAGTGTGTGCCTGGGTGGATTGAACCTCTTTTAGAAAGGTACATTTTCTGCATGTCAAGAGAGACCTTTTGTGTAAATCTGTTCCAGAATATCAATCACATTCCATACTGAAACGTGTAACATATATTTTACTCCATTCTCAAGTTTGTTTCAACATACAGTTCCCATGGGCAAGAGAAAAGAAAATAAACATTGGATATTTTCAGTAGTTGGTTAATTAAGCTGGAAATTCTGACAGTACAGTATTGCAAACCAAACAATAGCCAACATGTTTGGCTTATTTAATATTGGTGCCAAATCCTGATGATTGTACAAATGTTTAATACATTTATTGTGAAAAATGAGCATTAATAACTTTCTTGTCAATGTTCTGTTTGCCATATAAGAATACACATATAAAATCCCAAATTTTCAATCTACGTTTTTTTATATATTCAGACAAATGTATATTTTACTATGAAACATTTTAATTTGAATCAGTATTTGACATGACAGCACCAATACATGGTAATCAGTCTATTGGTTAAGAGGCATATCTAATGACATCACTTACTCATAATATGTTATTTTTTGTATATTTCATGAATGAAGTGTTGTTTTCATGTACAAAATCAGCTTTGGATTTTCAATGGAAATTTTAATATTCCTAAAATATATTTTGAGCGTATGTGTCTATGTCTGTGTGTCTGGTAAAAATTTCACAAACACTAAAACTTTAATGAGTGCTTCAATTATGATTTTTTGGACAATTGCACTTTTTACTCATAGTAATTAGTTTTTGGGTGAATTCCAACTATTCATAATTGATCTTTTAAAGTTAAAAGTTTTTAAAGCCAAACTGCACAGAATGTACATTTAAGAATTTGAAAGAAAGACTTCTGTGAATATTGAGTTAAATTTAAACATTGAACTTTTAGTTTTTAAAGTTCAAAAATTGCAAACTCATTAGTCACAACAGCTAAACTAATTCCAAATGAAAAATATATAATTTTATATGCCTTTATTAAACTACTGTAACAGCTTTGCCTCTAAAGTGGATTGAAATGTGAAGAACACATTTCAGTGGTATTGTGTTTTGCATATATCTGAGTAAATTCACATCATATATTGTGTTCATTGTAAATATGGAGAGCATTGTGTGGGCCACAAATTTTGATGATGATTGACTGTTATTTGTATTGGCAATTGAAGATGTAGCCTTTACTGAGGAGAACTAGTAGTAGACCACTGGTTTTCTAATCAAGCTGGAACTCCTCCCACCTGTTACCTGACTATATTGGGTTGGACCTAAAGCACTGTGTACTTGGCTGAAATGCCATATGCTTCATATCACATATTTTATACCCACCTCATAAATCTTGATATCAAAGTGGGATGTTTCTCCTTGACTATCATGATGCAACATATTTTACTTACTCATTGTTGGTTGCAAGTCAAGTACTATTTAAAAGATATGGTAAATAGCATTTCCTATTGATGTGCATGGTTTGTCTAATTTTTGCCTAGTTCCAGTTGTGCCTCACTAATTTGATAAATAATTCAGAAAGTATGGTGTTCTGTCTACTCTAGTGTCAGTACTTGTTAATCCTTTGTGTTCAGTAAGGTTCATCAACTCAGAAAGATTTTTGGACTGGGTAATAACGAACACAAAGAAGGATACAACCTTGTATAGGACACTAGTTCATCATTAGACACACCCACACTGACTTATATTAGAGCAGTTTAGTTTTGGGATGTCCACATTGAACCCTTGCTATAAATTGAACCCTTGTAAGTGTGGGTTTGTGCATGATTTAGCACCGAGGTTGTCAATTGTTCAATACATAAGTAAACACTGCTTGCATGTTACAGGAATAGTAATGGCGTTGTCAAGCACCGTAATCGAATAGAAAGTTACAGAAATAGATTAAGAAATAGGATTTATTTCAGACATAATGAATATATTGAGAGGAATATAACATAAAAAAACAGTAATAGGCAACCCAGTTCTTTTTTCAGTATCACTACATTCAAAACTCATGGCAGGGTAAGGAATCACAATGCTACAGTGGCTTATACTCCCTGATGCATGGATAAACTGAAATAATTGGAAGGAGCAGCAAAGTATCACTGTTAAGAAACACCCCAGGTGTTACCCCAGGCAGTCTGACTCTAAACTCAACAGGCAGAATTTAGGGCCTACTCAGGTACAACAATGGGGCACAAGCTTTTAAAAGTTCTGAAATACTTTTAAACATCCAAGATATACAAAAATGCCTTCCAAGGTAGAAGAAATTATAAAACATCTGGCTTAAAGGACAAGACAATGAAAAAAATATATGAAAAAAAATGTATTAAAAACTGACACACTACCAGAGCCATCTCTTTAAAAAGTTGAGGGTTGTCCCAAAGTAGAGATGTCATGGTGGCCCTACCTCCTGGGGCTCATGCACAAAACACGAGGAATAGATTCAAACTAACACACAATGCATCAATACTAAATAATAAATAAACAAAACAATATTAAGAAATATACATCAAATATTAATTAAAATAACAACAAAAATAACAATTAAACAATATAAACTTAAGCTATGAAACAAGCCTTGCCTGTAACATAATAGTCACAGAGAGAGTCCATTAAAGTCATTATTCTTGTTTATCTTGACTTAAGTGGCAGGGATGTTTTATCCATCCTTTGTGAGTTTCTGTGTTTGCTGAATGACTTAAAGGCATCTCTTTTTCCATTTAGGTTAAAATACAATTTTCTAAATGTTTATTCTTTTTTCTCTTTTCTTTTTGTCTTGTGATACAATAGGCAGAAAAATTCTACTTGTAATGTTTATTCTAATTATTACGTAACAAATCAATATATAAAAAGCAAAATATATTCTAGCCATGTGATATTGAAACCCATCATAGTATGCATGCAAGACCGAGTTAGCACTGTACAGCATAAAAGCGCAAGTATGATCAGTTGGCTATCTATACCTATAGTTTAAAAAAAAAAACCTGTAAAAGAGTGTAACATATAAAAAAGCTTTTGTGTTTCAAATACTTTGGTTAGACTACAGTATATTTAAGTGCATTGACTGCATTTACCATGCATAGTAGTATTTTGGTATTTCAGATTGTGCCATTTTCATCATTACCATCCCTTTTAACTGCTTAAATACAACCAAAAATAAATGTATGGTACTTTGCTATTGTGTATACAGATTTTTATAGTTGTTCTCACAACTATATATGGAGATATTTTGTGTATTTTAGTGTATGTTTTGGCAACTATGAAATTTTTTTCTGATTATCCACAGCTCATTACATATTCATTAAATATTCAATGGTAATTCAGAATTCATTGTTATTTATTTCTTGTTGAAAGCTTCTCTGGTAACTGCATTTTTAATATCAATTTAATTTGCAGAATAGGAGAAAACAAAACGGCTATAGTGTGTCCTGTAATTGATACCATTGATTGGAACTCATTTGAGTTTTACATGCAGACAGATGAGCCAATGATTGGTGGATTTGACTGGCGCTTAACTTTCCAGTGGCATGGAGTTCCTGATCAGGAACGTCGTAGACGAAAATCTAAAATCGATCCCATCAGGTATGAAATAGCTGTTGTGGCATGAAGTACACTTTTTGATTATGTTTATATTAAGGGATGTGTGTAAAGATCACTATAACAGTAAAGATGTAGTTCAAATATGAGATACTAATGTACATCCTAATTCATGTTCACTAAAATGTTTAGTCTTGGTGGGTAATATTATTAAGCGACAAAGACAAATTGACATTATTAGATTTTAAGTGTATCATGGACAGAATATCTAAATAAAATACAAACAAGAGGTAAACAAAATAAAGCATTTTGATGAATGAAGAAAATAATATCCTGGGAATTAAAAACATTACACACCTTTAATGAAAAAAATACATGTTGTCATTCATTTAAAATTCTACTTTGAAAAAAATTAATTAGATGTTACTGAAGATAAAAAGTAGTCTGTAGTATTTTGCAATATATCATACCTATGTAAATGTGGTAGGCAATTTACTTAAGGTGCATTAGCTTTATTTGCAATTTTTTCTTATGCGATTCCTTAGTGGCAAATAGCAAATATTATTTCATTGCAGTATTGATTTAACATAGTTGCTCTTTTACTTCACAGTAACCTGAAATAAAGTTTGATTAAAAAAGTTAGTTTTTATCGTTTCTCCAACTATATGTATATATACTCAGCAAAAAAAGAAACGTCCTCTGACTTTCAACTGTTTTTACTTTCAGTAAACTTAATGTGTAAATATTTGTATGAACAGTAAAAGAGTCAACACAATAAGACATAAACTAAAAATGTTTCACAATGTGTCCCTGAATGAAGGGAGGCTCAAAATCAAAAGTACCAGTCAGTATCTGGTGTGGCCACCAGCTGCTTGAAGTACTGCAGTGCATCTCCTCCTCATGGACTGGACCAGATTTGTCAGTTCTTGCTGTGAGATGTTACCCCACTCTTCCACCAAGGCACCTGCAAGTTCCTGGACATTTCTGGGGGGAATGGCCCTAGCCCTCACCCTGCGATCCAACAGGTCCCAGATGTGCTCAATTCCTTCGACGATAAACACGAATCCGTCCATCACCCCTGGTGAGACAAAACCATGACTCATCAGTGAGGAGCACTTTTTGCCACTCCTGTCTGGTCCAGCGAAGGTGGGTTTGTGCCCATAGGCGGCGTTGTTGCTGGTGATGTCAACAACAACAACAACATTTATTTATATAGCACATTTTCATACAAACAGTAGCTCAAAGTGCTTTACATATTAAAGAATAGAAAAATGAAAGACATAATTATAAAAAATAAATCAACATTAACATCGAATAAGAGTAAGGTTCAATGGCCAGGGGACAGAAAAACAAAAACTCCAGACGGCTGGAGAAAAATAAAATCTGTAGGGATTCCAGACCATGATACCGCCCAGTCCCCTCTGGGCATTCTACCTAACATAAATGAAACAGTCCTCTTTGGATTTAGGATTCTCACGGATGGGCTTGATGATGATGATGGTCACGTAGACTTCTTCCTTTTAATCCGTCCATCATTGTTGGAGCATCATGAAGCTTTGAGTAGGTGGAGGTGGCGCAGGCCACCACCACAAAGAAACCGGAAAAAGAAACAGAAAAGAGAGTAGGGGTCAGTACCGATTTTAGAGCCACCATGAATAGTTGTTATGATGAATTGAACATACAGAGTATCAGGATTAAGTTAAATTACGATTACAATGAAGTTATAAAAAAAAGGCCATGTTAAAGAAATGTCTGGTAAGGACCTGCCTTACAACAGGCCTACAAGCCCTCAATCCAGCCTCTCTCAGCCTATTGCGGACAGTCTGAGCACTGATGGAGGGATTGTGTGTTCCTGGTGTGACTCGGGCAGTTGTTGTGGCCATCCTGTACCTGTCACGCAGGTGTGATATTCGGATGTACAGATCCTGTGCAGGTGTTGTTACACGTGGTCTTCCACTGCGAGGATGATCAGCTGTCCTTCCTGTCTCCCTGTAGCGCTGTCTTAGGCGTCTCACAGTGCGGACATGGCAATTTATTGCCCTAGCCACATCAGCAGTCCTCATGCCTCCCTGCAGCATGCCTAATGCACGTTCGCGCAGATGAGCAGGGACCCTGGGCATCTTTCTTTGGGTGTTTTTCACAGTCGGTAGACAAGTCTCTTTAGTGTCCTGCGTTTTTAGAACTGTGACCTTAAATGCCTACTTTCTGTAAGCTGTTAAGGTCTTAACAACCATTCCACAGGTGCATGTTAATTAATTGATTATGGTTAATTGAACATGCATGGAAAACATTGTTTAAACCCTTTACAATGAAGATCTGTAAAGTTATTTGGATTTTTAAAACACTATTGTTGAAATACACAGTCCTGAAAAAGGGACGTTTCTTTTTTTGCTGAGTATATATCTATATTAATAAAAGGCAAAGCCCTCACTGACTGACTGACTCACTCACTGACTCATCACTAATTCTACAACTTCCCGTGTAGGTAGAAGGCTGAAATTTGGCAAGCTCATTCCTTACAGCTTACTTACAAAAGTTAAGCAGGTTTCATTTCGAAATTCTACGTGTAACGGTCATAACGGTCGACAACTCCGCCATCTTGAACTTTCTTATTTATGGCCCCATCTTCACGAAATTTGGTAGGCTGCTTCCCTGCGCTAACCGAGACCAATGTACGTACTTATTTCGGTGGTATGATGCCACTGTCGGCGACCATATTGAACCTTTCAACTGTCTTTTTTACTTATGGGCCCAGCTTCAAGAAATTTGGTACGCGGGTTCCCAATGCTAACTGAATCCTACTTACGTATATATATACGTCCATAGCCTGCAGCTCGGTCACCGTGTGAGGCGGCGTTGGGATGGGGGACCACATTGTTGGCTGCCTGCCTATATAAGGCCGTCCGTCGCTCCAGTCTCTACATTCCCTTCCTTGCTTCGCCATGGGATTCACGTCTCCCTGCTGATAACTACAGCCTTTTTATTTAATCCATGGCTTCTCCACCGTTTTATTGTTCGTTTATTACGATTATAGTAATTGTGTAGGTATTTTAGACTTACTTTACATTGTTCAGGTACCCATTTCCTTTATCATTCCAACCCGTTCCCCCATTAACATGTCTATCGAGGTGATCACCATCGATCAAGAACTATCACTTACCGAGTGGTTATCCATGCCCGGAGATGTCACCTACCTTTTCCATTCTCTTTGTTACATATTGCACGGCCATATCAGGCTCACTCTTGATATGCGGAGGAACATTGTGTCTTATGTATTGAATGACTGGGACAGGTTCAATGTGTGGACTGATGATGGTACAGGAGATAATTATACTACACAGGAGCACTATAAGAGTGAAATGCTTAAGCCCTTCACCTATGGATCTGCATGTGAATTGATGGCTGCCGTTGAATTGTTCGGTTGTCGCTTTCACGTGTACCGAAATGGCCAAATATTTTACACCTTTCGACAACCGCCCATGCCTCTTAAACATCTTATATTCACAGGTGACAATTTCAGTAGTGGACACTTTGATGTTTATGAATGTTTAAATTCTCAAAAGCTGGATGTAAAGTTATCAATGAAACCGGTTGTATACTTACAACGCTTGACAGATGCCGAATGTCTCTTCAACACAAGTCCTACAAATACTGTCGTAATTGAAACAAACCATGAAACTCAAACCGATTATGACAGCAGCAATCCAAGCTGTGAGATTTGAAACAAGATTACTGTTCACATGGCCAGCTGTACATTGCATGCTCAAGAGTAAGCTCAGCGCACAGCTTGGTCATATTACAATTGGAGGGCCGAACTCACAATGTGGTATACAAAGAGATCCTTAACAAATAATTATTGGTATATTTTCCCTCAGTTTAAAAAGGTTTAATTTTCTTCATAATAAAAATTTTAAGGCAGTACTTACATGCAAGTGAAGCGGGTATTTTCTAGTATATATATATATATATATATATATATATATATATATATATATATATATATACACTCACCTAAAGGATTATTGGGAACACCTGTTCAATTTCTCATTAATGCAATTATTTAATCAACCAATCACATGGCAGTTGCTTCAATGTATTTAAGGGTGTGGTTCTGGTCAAGACAATCTCCTGAACTCCAAACTGAATGTCAGAATGGGAAAGAAAGGTGATTTAAGCAATTTTGAGCGTGGCATGGTTGTTGGTGCCAGACGGGCCGTTCTGAGTATTTCACAATCTGCTCAGTTACTGGGATTTTCACGCACAACCATTTCTAGGGTTTACAAAGAATGGTGTGAAAAGGGAAAAACATCCAGTATGCGGCAGTCCTGTCGGCGAAAATGCCTGTTGATGCTAGAGGTCAGAGGAGAATGGGTTGACTGATTCAAGCTGATAGAAGAGCAACTTTGACTGAAATAAACACTCGTTACAACCGAGGTATGCAGCAAAGCATTTGTGAAGCCACAACACGCACAACTTTGAGGCGGATGGGCTACAACAGCAGAAGACCCCACCGGGTACCACTCATCTCCACTACAAATAGGAAAAAGAGGCTACAATTTGCACAAGCTCACCAGAATCGGACAGTTGAAGACTGGAAAAATGTTGCCTGGTCTAATGAGTCTCGATTTCTGTTGAGACATTCAAATGGTAGAGTGAGAATTTGGCGTAAACAGAATGAGAACATGGATCCATCATGCCTTGTTACCACTGTGCGGGGGATGTTTTCTTGGCACACTTTAGGCCCCTTAGTGCCAATTGGGCATCGTTTAAATGCCACGGGCTACCTGAGCATTGTTTCTGACCATGTCCATCCCTTCATGACCACCATGTACCCATCCTCTGATGGCTACTTCCAGCAGGATAATGCACCATGTCACAAAGCTCGAATCATTTCAAATTGGTTTCTTGAACATGACAATGAGTTCACTGTACTAAAATGGCCCCCACAGTCACCAGATCTCAACCCAATAGAGCATCTTTGGGATGTGGTGGAACGGGAGTTTCGTGCCCTGGATGTGCATCCCACAAATCTCCATCAACTGCAAGATGCTATCCTATCAATATGGGCCAACATTTCTAAAGAATGCTTTCAGCACCTTGTTGAATCAATGCCATTTTATAGGGGAGGAGCTGGAAGTGGAGGAATGCTGGGAAGGAACCGTGAGGGAGGATGGGACTGATGACGTTAGGAAAGATGGCGGAGGAAGGGCGGAAGTAGACGTACTGCGGGAAGGCTTATGATGGCGGAGCGTCTCTTTTCCTGGAAGAAATTAAAGGAGAAAGGATAGTACCCCGCCACTCCCTGCCAGCGAACGTCTTCCGAAGCGATTTAAGGTCCGTCCGTGGTCTCCTATTCGCCCGTGCGTGACAATATATATATATATATATATATATATATATATATATATATATATATATATACTTGCAGAATACCAGCGCAGCGAGAAGTAGTGTGTTAAAGAAGTTATAAAAAGAAAAGCAAACATTTTAAAAATAACGTAAGATGATTGTTAATGTAATTGTTTTGTCATTGATATGAGTGTTGTTGTCATATCTATCTATTTATATATATATATATATATATATATATATATATTGAGAGAGAGAGAAAATACCTGCGATTGGCAGCGAGAAGTAAAAAGAAAAGGAAACATTTTAATAATAACGTAACATGATTGACAATGTAATTGTTTTGTAATTGTCATGAGTGTTGCTGGCATATATATATATATATATATATATATATATATATATATATATATATATATATATATATATATATATACACACACACAGACACATATATAAACATATATATACATATAAACATATATATACACATACTGTATATATACACACACACATATATACAACATATACATATCTACATATATACTGTATATACACATATATATACAAATCTACATATATATATCTACATATATATATATTAGGTGGGACTCGATTAAAAAATTAATCCAATTAATTAGAGGCTGTGTAAGAATTAATCTTGATTAATCGTATGTAATCACACGAATTTGCCCCAAATCGCAAATGTTTTTTTTTATTTAAAAGCGGTTTTAGTGGGCTTACAGAATCAAATAATAGACATGGACATGAATATTGTAAACTGAAGCTGTTTTAATTTCTGAAAAAAGCTTTTAAACTGCATTTGAATTGAAAACAGAAACAAAAATATCATCCCTGGTTAAAATTGGGCAGACTTAAAAATAAAGTGGTAGTTTAAGTACTTTAAGTACATTTTCAGAATAGTATTGTCTTTAAATAATAATAACCAAAATTTCACCATAAAGTGCAGTTTTTCTTCTTAAAAAATAAGTCAGAAACATAAAAGGTAATTTGACCAGCTTACTCTTTAAACTCTGAGTAACATTAGCCAAAATTATTTTGTACATTAGGCTAAAACAGTGTGATCATTGAACATTTTGTAATTAGATGTATTTAGAATTACTAACGGTCACAGAAGTCCAATGATCCCCAGTAAGAGCCACAAAGTCCGCTTTCTGTAATGCATCTAATTTTGCTTGCTTTTCAGTGTGCACAAAACCATGCTTTTATCAAGGCTTCGCGGGTAGTCGAAATGATCAGTCGTAGGAACGCGCTTTATTCCGACTCTAACATTTTGTAGCTGTGATGTGTGCATCAGTGTAATGGATGTACCAGGAAATCATGCATTGACAAAAGTTCCCGTTTGCTTGGAATTGAAAGTGTGATTAAATCGTTATTTTTAACGTTATGGAGTACATGCATCAAGCTTCTCAGCTGTGCTTGTGCTAAGAAAGGGAAAATTTTAAAAATAACGTGATTCTGCGTTAACCTAATATTTTTTCATACGTCCCAAACCAAGGAGATGCGAAGGTAAAATGAATCGGGTAGCGCGCATACATAGTCAGTACATCCCCTCTCGGGAATCGAACCTCGAATGTCGGCGTTAGAGGCGAAGACTCTACAATTAGCCACAGCGTGTGGCTTGTCTATGCTAAAGTATGTATTGTAGATCGGGTATATATATACATTTATATATATACCCGTGTATCGCAGTGGAGAAGTAGAAGTTATGAAAAAGAAAAGGGAACATTTTAAAAATAACGTAACATGATTGTCAATATACAGTAATTGTTTTGTGAGTGTTATTGAATGTTGCTGTCATCAAGGATTTGATTATCATTATTTCTTTCAATCAGGCTCGTATTTGTAGGATGTGTTCAAGTTACATTCCGTGTTTGTCAATCGTTGTAAAGATAAGAGGTTTCATTCATCGATTAGTTCCTTACTGCATCAATAAACAGCTCGTCTTCCTTTTTATCTGTGATGTGACAAACTGCATGCACGGGTTTTTTTTACGCTGTCTTCCTTTAGCGGGACATTCACTTTTTCCACCGTGTGCTTTGTTTCCGCAGTAGCTGCACTTATGAATATGATTGTATGTATAAGACGCTTCATATTTTTGCTGCCTTCTCAATTGTGTAATTCGGTTTTTGTTCAGCACTCTTTGGAACTGTTGCTTTTTGTCTGCGCACTGCGTCAGTTCACGTGAGCCGCTTGGTGTTCTTGCATCGAAGGTTCCCAGCTGTACTGGTGCCATCTCATGTAATGTCAGCTAAGACCCGCACTTAAAAGTTTCTCTCGCAGTTTCAATGAGTTTGTGCCAAACACCACCCTGACCATCTCATCTTCCTCTGCATAAGCACAGTCCTTCACACGTGAATATTTACCGGCAGTGTTTGTATTGGATTGCCGCTGATGGACGGCCTTATATGGGCAGGCACTAAATTACAAACGCTAGTGGCAGCCTGTCTATGAACTTAATTTAATATAAACTTACGGTTCACGCCGTGCTTTGTTTCCGCAGTAGCTGTACTTTTGCTTCATAATGTTTTTCTGCCTTCTCAATTGTGAAATGGCGTTTTGTGCTCATCGCTGGAGTTCTTCCTTGTTATCTACGTACTTACGTAGGAGGCGTGATGATGTCACCGCTAAACTCCCCCCTCGGCCATCTCCAACTCAAGACTGCATTACATTATATGGGAAAAAATAGCTTCCAGTTATGACCCTTACCTGCCCAACTTTTGTAAGTAAGCTGTAAGGAATAAGCCTGCCAAATTTCAGCCTTCTACCTACACGGGAAGTTGGAGAATTAGTGATGAGTCAGTGAGTGAGTGAGTGAGTGAGGGAGGGCTTTGCCTTTTATTAGTATAGATGTATATCCCTCCTCGATCGCGGGGGTTGCATTCCAGAACCCCCCGCGATAGGTGAAAATCCACGAAGTAAAAACCATATGTTTGTATGGTTATTTTTATATTTTTTAAGCCCTTATAAACTCTCCCACACTGTTAACATTATTAGAGCCCTCTAGACATGAAATAACATCCTTTAGTCAAAAGTTTAAACTGTGCTCCATGATAAGACAGATGACAGTTCTTTCTCACAATTAAAAGAATGCAAACATATCTTCTCTTCAAAGGAGCGCCGTCAGGAGCAGAGAATGTCAGAGAGAGAGCGAGATAAAAGCAAACAATCAAAAAATCAATAGGGCTGTTGGGCTTTTAAGTATGCGCACCGCGAAAAAGCAGCTGCAAAGAAGGGAGCAATGTGAAGGTAGTCTTTCAACATTTTTTAGAGTAGCCTCCGTATCTTCTAGGCAAACAGCCTCTGTGCAAACAGCCCCTCTGCTCACACCCCCTCCGTCAAGCGCAGAGCATGTCAGAGAGAGTGAGAGAGAACGAGAAAAGCAAACAATCAAGCACCACTCGGGAAGCACATCATATATCATTGAGGAGTTTTAGTTAATACGTAATACATGCTCTGATTGGGTAGCTTCTAAGCCATCCGCCAATAGCGTCCCTTGTATGAAATCAACTGGGCAAACAAACTGAGGAAGCATGTACTTTAAATTAAAAGAGCCATTGTCTGCAGAAATCCGCGAACTAGCAAAAAATCTGTGATATATATTTAGATGTGCTTACATTTGAAATCCATGATGGAGTGAAGCCGCAAAAGTCGAAGCGCGATATAGCGAGGGATCACTATATATATATATATATATATATATATATATATATATATATATATATATATATATATACTAATAAAAGGCAAAGCACTCACTCACTCACTCACTCACTCATCACTAATTCTCCAACTTCCGTGTAGGTAGAAGGCTGAAATTTGGCAGGCTCATTCCTTACAGCTTACTTACAAAAGTTGGGCAGGTTTCATTTCGAAATTCTACGCCTAATGGTCATAACTGGAAGGTATTTTCTCCATTAACTGTAATGGAGTTGAGCTGGAAGGGCGGAGTTTGTGTGACATCATCACGCCTCCCACATAATCCGTGAACTGATTGTCAGCGCGTGCATAGAAAACCAGGAAGACCTCCAAAAGCGCTTAAGAAAACATGCATTATATAATTGAGAAGGCAGCGAAAAACAATAAGAAGCGAGCGAGTGACATATACTACCATATTCATGAGTGTTGCTGCCTCGGAAAGAAAGCAAGGTGTAAACCTAAACTTTAAATTAAGTTCATAGACAGGCTACCGCTGGCGTTTCACATGCCCACAGGTAATGCGGGATACAAGTTTAATGAGAGGGCGGGATATAAGCGAGAGTTTTGATCACTTTGTAACTAAGTTAAAATTGTAGGTGAAGGGGTGTGCTTATGCAAATTCCGAGACTGTGTTTGTGGGGGATTGACAGTTAAGGCGGGTGGGGGAGTCACGTCATCATCTCCCCTCCCATTCATCTAATTTCGGTCTGAGCTGAGCTCCGCGCTAATGCCGTCTTCCGAAGCAACTTCGTCAGACTGCCACCAAATACTCACAGAAAAATCCACAAGTTAATACACACGCTGTCTCTATAGAGCTTCTCCACATTGAATCCTCCAGGCACTACTTACAAAAGGTCACATTGACAATCGTGTTACGTTATTTTTAAAATCTTTCCTTTTCTTAGTACAAGCACAGCTGAGAAGCTTCGATGCATGTGCTCCATAACGCGTTAAAAAATAATGCATTTAATCACACTTTGCATTACAAGCAAAGGGGAGCTTTTGTCAATGCATGATTTCCTGGTACTGTACACCGATTACATTGATCAGCGCATCCCGATTCATTTTACCCTCGCACCACCTTAGTTTGAGAAGAAGTCTAAAAAATATGAGGTTAACACAGAAAACATCACCAATTCAAGCTTTATGAATAATCGATTCGCCATCAATAATTGTTTTGATAAAGCCATCCTCCTTCCATTTTATAATTTTTCCGCCAATAGCCATGATTAAATGAACGGTAAATAAAGTAAGAGCAAAGCGAGGGTGACTTATTTAGGCAGGCATATATATGACAGCAACACTCATGACAATGTCAATCATGTTACGTTATTATTAAAATGTTTCCTTTTCTTTTTCATTACTTCTTTAACACACTACTTCTCCGCTGCGCAGGCGCGGGATTTTGCTATATATATAATATATGAATGACCTCCAAAAGAGCTGAGACTTTTGATATCATGAACGTGTCTGCAAAACTGGGGTCTCCTGCCCAGCAAAGTCGAGCAGCCAGCGCCAAGCGCATAGCTGTGCCGGCCTTTTAGACGCTGACTGCGCTTCTGCCTTAAGTCAAAGTGAGCACTTTTAATTTTTCATCCTCCCCTGCGCTTATAGCCCAGACAAGTGCAAACACGGGACCCCTTTTCTACACCACGGAAAAATAATATTAAGGCGATTCACACTTTCTTTTGCACATATATAATGATTATGAGGTCCTCACCTCGGATTATGAAAACACGCACAGTGGAGGACTGACAGTGCCATCACAGCTGATTAATGGCAGGGATGTCTCACCAGTGTACACAAGACCCACCGCGACTGTCCACAAAAGGCGATCATAACGTCAGCGAACACATCTCTCTATACTATATAAAAGAAAAAGGCAACTTTCCTTTCTTTACACCTTTTTTCCTTTTATCCCATACCAAAGCCTTTCTCTCTTAACACTGCAGAGGACACAAAACTAATTTTCTTTAAATGCCGGTAAGGCACATTACCACAGGCACAAATTTGAACGTTCACATAGAAAATGTTATTTCTATACCACAGTCGTCGTGTAGCGCCTTTCAAAAGGGATCTACTACCGAGAGATGATCCATATACATTTTAGCTGCTGTTAGTTACTTACCTGTTGTGTTACACAGTCTTTAAAATGTAGTTTACCTGAAACCACTCCAGTAGTGCTCAATGTACCTGTACTTCTTAAACGTTAATGTTTTACTGTTTAATAACTTATAGACTATATTTTATTATTTTTCCCTTGCACTCAGTGACCAAAGCTATACACACACATATAGACACATACAAACATACACACAAGTATATGTATGTGTATATATATGTATGTATGTGTATATATATATATATATATATATATATATAAACACACACACACCCCTATCTACATTATATATATATATATATATGTGTATATGTGGATATGTATATATGAAGATATGTATGTGTATATATATGTATGTATGTGTGTGTGTGTGTGTGTGTGTGTGTGTGTGTATATATATATGACAGCAGTAATCCAAGCTGTGAGAAAACACTAAAAAGGAAGCGTGCCAGACATTGTGGTACATTTTCTGATGCAGCTAGACGAAAAAAACTTTGTGACGCTGCCGCCAAATACACAAAACAATTACTTTGACAATCATGTTACATTATTTTAAAATGTTTCCTTTTCTTTTCATAACTTCTTTAACACATGACATCGCTGCGAAAGCGCTGGTATTTCGCTATATATATCACAGCGACATTCATAACAGTGACAAAACAATTACATTGACAATCATGTTCGTTATTTTCAAAATGTTTCCTTTTCTTTCTTTCTTTTAACACACTACTTCTCCGCTGCCAAACGCACGGGTATATATATATATATATATATATCGATTGATCGATCGATCGATCGATCGATCGATCGATAGATAGATAGAGATATATATATACTAGCAAAATACCTGCGCTCGCAGCGGAGAAGTAGTGTGTTAAAGAAGCAATGAAAAAGAAAAGGAAACATTTTGAAAATAACGTAACATGATTGTCAATGTTATTGTTTTGTCACTGTTGTGAGTGATGAGTGTTGTTGTCATATATATATATATATATATATATATATATATATATAAATATATATATATATATTGTAATAAGTGGAGACCAGAGACGGAAAGGTTTGGGGCAGCCACCCGCTTATTACGGTTTCCGCTGCAAAAGTCTTTGAGGCATTGTTAACAGTTGTTTACACAACAGAGTCCAAAACAGAACTGCCTGCCTAAGCAAAGGCAGTGAGCTTTATAGCACAGAGGGCGGAAATGATGTCGCCCTCTGGGCCGGAACTGGAAGTGACATCATCCTTGGGGCCGGAACCGAAGTGACCTCATTCTTGGGGCCGGAACCGAAGTGATGTGTCCTTCCTGGAAATGGCGGCTCCTGGTGGGATTTCCGGGTAAGACCTGCAGAGAACTCAGAAAGAGCGTCAGTGCACCCCCCCTGGGCAGATGTATAAACAGTATTTCCTAAGCCCTTCAGCTGCTTCCCATGCACACGCAGTGTGACAAGACTCCCCTCAGCCCAGACCCGCCGGGTCGGGCGACCTGCACCGAGAGGTCGTGGGCCCGGAGAGGGCATCGGCGTTGGCATGAAGAGACCCCTGTCGATGAACGAAGTATACTTGTACTGCTGCAGGTCAAGAAACCACCTCGTGACCCGTGGATTCACTCCCTGTGAAGGGCCATCCACTTCAGAGGTGCATGATCCGTCACCAGAGTGAACACGCGACCCAAGAGGTAGTACCGCAGCTGAGTTACCGCCCATTTGATCGCCAGAGCCTCTTTCTCCACCGCGCGTACCTGGTCTCCCTGTCCAACAGTTTCCGCTCAGGTACATAACGGGTGTTCAACACCGCCGACGCTTTGGCTCAACACGGCACCCAAGCCTGTGTCCGGCGTCCGCCTGGAGGATAAAAGGGAGAGAAGTTAGGGGAGATCAAGATAGGTGCTGAAGTCAGAGCCCTTTTTAAGTCACTGAATGCAGCCCCCGCTTTATCAGACCATACCACCGTATTAGGAGCTCTTTTCTTTGTCAAGTCGGTCAAGGCGCCGCTCTCGGAGAAGCGAGGCACAAACCGGCGGTAGTACCCGCCAAACCGAGAAGGATTGGACTTGCCGCTTGGTTTTGGACGGGCCAGGCCATTATGGCTTGCAACTTGGAACACTGTGGCCTCACAGTACCCGCCCACTAGGTAGCCCAAATATTTGGCTTCCTCAATCCAAAGAAACATTTCTTGGGGTTGATTCGGAGCCCAGCCTCTCCCAGTGTCCGTAATACTGCTGTGACCTGCTGTATGTGTTCCTTCCAGGTGCTGGAATAGATGACGCGCCATCCAGATAGGCAGCACAGAACGAGTTATGGGGCCGGAGCACTTTGTCCACCAGACGCTGAAAAGTCGCGCAGCCCGTGTAACCCGAATGGAAGGACACGATACTGCCAGTGTCCGCTAGGAGTGCTAAACGCGTTTTTCCTTCGGACTCCGTTAAAGGAACCTGCCAGTACCCCTTTGTCATGTCAAGTGTAGTCAAGAATTTGGCTGGTCCCAGTCTCGAGGAGGTCATCCACGCGAGGCATGGGATAAGCATCAAATCTGGAAACTTGGTTAAGCCGACGGAAGTCATTGCAAAACCTCCAACTGCCGTCAGGCTTAGCAATCAAGACGATGGGACTGGACCAGGGACTACTACTTTCCTCGATTACTCCTAGTGCCAGCATTCGCTTGATTTCCAGTTCCACTTCTACTTTCTTTGCCTCCGGGAGTCTGTAGGGTCGCCCACGGACGATCACCCCGGTCAGTCAATATGTCGCGCAATCAGAGAGGTCCGACCGGGTTTTCACTTACCACCTCTGGGACAGAGCGGATAGCTGCTTGAGCTCTTGTTTCTGCCTGGGGATAGCTGCTCGCGAAATTAAGGGAACTTACTTCAGCAAGAGAGAGCAGGGCTGTCCGGAGGAGGGATCGGGATCCTCTCCTTCCACGGTTTCAGCAGGTTTACATGATATATTCGCTCAGCTGGTCGGCGATTGGGCTGTTTCACCAAATAGTCAACCAATCCCTTCCTTTCCTTAATTTCAGAGGGGCCTAGCCAATGGGCGAGCAGTTTAGAGTGAGAAGTTGGTACCAATACCATGACGCGATCCCCGTTGGAACTCCCGGAGAGTCGTACACGGTCATAAAGGCGGCCTGTGCTGATTGCCTCCTCTATATGACTTTTAGAATCGGTCTTATTGCATCAAATCTATCGCGCAATTGGGCATATATTCCAAAATATTAGTGGAGGGCTGTGCCTCCCTTCCCAGCCCTCTTTAAAATATCCAATAAACCCGGGGTTGTCTTCCGTACAGTAATTCAAATGGAGAGAACCCGTAGAGGCTTGAGGAACTTCCGATATGCAAAGAGGACAAGGGGAGGAGTTGGTCCCAATCCTCCCATCCTTGCTGACTACCTTACGTAGCATTTGCTTGAGAGTTTGATTAAATCTCTCCACTAGGCCATCGGTTTGAGGATGATACACCGAGGTCTTTAAATGCTTTATTTTCAGTAACTTGGCAGTCTCCTTGAACGTTTCCGAGGTAAAAGCGTTCCTTGGTCCGTCAGGACTTCTCTAGGAATGCCTACTCGAAAAGACTCCTACTAGTTCCGTGCAATATTTTTGTGGTAGCCGGCGCAACGGAACGGCTTCAGGGAATCGGGTAGCATAATCCACGAGGACAGTATATATTTATATCCTCGGCTGAGGGTTCTAGGGTCCTACTATGTCAACCCCAATCCTATCAAAGGAACGCCAATAAGGGGAAGGGGAACCAGAGGAGCACGGTCCTCCTAGGAATTTGCCGCAGTTGACATTCCGGACAGGAAATGCAAAAGCGCTAACCTCCTCATTAATCCCCGGCCAGAAAAAACGGAGCTTAATTCGCTCTAATGTTTTATCGGAGCCGAGATGGCCTCCAAGAAGGTGGGAGTGTGCTAACTCGCAAACCTGCCGCCGGTAGGTCCGCTGGATTAGCAACAACTTCCGGACCTTCCCTCATGTTCAGCGACCCGATACAACAAATCATTATCATGACAAAGTGAGGTCCCTGTGGCATGGGCAAATGCGTCGTTGGCGTTAACGAGAACCACTGCATTCTTTATGTGTTTCAGAGAGTCGCATTCCACTGTTCTCTCTTGAAAGAAGCCGGTGTTGCTCTAAACTGAAAGTGCAACTCAGAGAGGGTCCGGTCTGACCTCAAGGGGCGGAGATTCCTCCTCGCTGCCGGGCGCTAGTGGATGACGTAGTAGCCCGCGACGGTCCGGGAGTGTCTTCGCACTCTCTTGGCCTACCGCCCCACTCCCTGTCGGCTGATTACACGGTGTGGAAGCAACTTGAGATGAATCGTTGTCATCTATAACGAGGCCATAAGTTTTTCGGGAATGCTTTCTAAACTACGCGTTACTATCAGACCAGTCTCGCCCGAGGATTACGGGAAACGGAGGATCCGGATGCACCGCCACGGTAAGCTGTCGAAGGGTTCCTCCGAGACATACGTAACACCGGGCGGTATTGTATGTGCGGATATCTCCGTGTATACATTTTAGACTGGTCTTCTTTTTAATCCACTGTTGCGGTAGAATAAAACGGCGAGCAACGACAGACACGCTACTGCCGGAATCAACAGCGCTGTTATCTTATGTCCATTAATAAGAAGCTCCCCGTATGTTTATCCGCCAGGGATTGCTAAGGGCACACAAACAACCCCGCCATTGTCCCCTACGGTCCGCCTTGTTCCCGACAGGTCGCAAGCCAGACGGCCCGGCGACTTCGAACAAGCTCTGGAATGCGTGGAAGGGACTGCTTTAGTGGGACATAGCTCCCGGTAGTCCACAGAGCGGCTGTTCTGCCCTCCCAGGTTTCACAGCCGGCCTCTGGGTTTGCAAGAGCTGCAGCAGCTCGTCCATAGAATGGAATTCGCCCCAGGCCGGCTGGGCAAATTCCTGGGGTAGTCTTTTTAGCAGCAGAAAACAGGCCACTTGCTGCACTATTTGTAAGGGGTTAACTCAATGGCGTAGCCACTCACCCACCTGTTGCCAGAGAGCCATAGCCTGCTCTGACAGCCCTTTGCTTGGGTTAAACTCCCAGTTTATGATTTCCTTCACCTGCCGGCCTGGGGACAACCCATCGCTAACTGGGACCTTGGTCCCGATGGGCAGCTCGGCTTTCCTGCCAAGGAGAGCATACTGAGCCACTCGTGTGTGTTCCCCAGAAGCCAGCCCACGCCTGTGGGTCCCCTCTACTTCTCCACGAGATGGGTGGTCCCCACCGGTTATGCTCATGGAGCAGAGCCTGCACCGCCCTTCCTGACCCTCTGGCGCACTCCCGCCCAAACTCGCCCCGTACTCACCCACCTGGTTCCTGATAGTTCGTGTCCCGGTTCATCGGGACACCATCCTGCCGACTACGCCACTGTAATAAGTGGAGACCAGAGACGGAAAGGTTTGGGGCAGCCACCCGCTTATTACGGTTTCCCGGCTGCAAAAGTCTTTGAGGCATTGTTAACAGTTGTTTACACAACAGAGTCCAAAACAGAACTGCCTGCCTAAGCAAAGGCAGTGAGCTTTATAGCACAGAGGGCGGAAATGATGTCGTCCTCTGGGCCGGAACTGGAAGTGACATCATCCTTGGGGCCGGAACCGAAGTGACCTCATTCTTGGGGCCGGAACCGAAGTGATGTGTCCTTCCTGGAAATGGCGGCTCCTGGTGGGATTTCCCGGGTAAGACCTGCAGAGAACTCAGAAAGAGCATCAGTGCACCCCGCCCCCTGGGCAGATGTATAAACAGTATTTCCTAAGCCCTTCAGCTGCTTCCCATGCACACGTGTGTGACAATATATATTTACACACACACACAAACATATATATATATACATATCTATACATATACACATACATATACATACACATACATTCACACACATATATACACACAAATACATATATATATATATACATACACACACACATATATAAACATATATATACATATACATACATATCTACATATATACACACACAGCTATTTCAGTATCAGTGCAATACGCTGCTTGTTAAAATGGATAACTCCGCTCTTACGTGCAAGTCTGCGTGGATATTATGAACTATCGATTTGTTCAAGTTCTATTTAAATTTTAAATAGAAGGAATTTTTATTTAGTCGACAGAAATATCTTTGGTAGGAATGGTAAAACAGACAGGAATATTATTCCTGAATAAATCAACTCAAACCTTAAACAACTTATAATATTTTGCTCTCCATAAAAATATATCCTGTCTAAATTATACAAGTTAGAAATAAAGTAAACATTAAAAGAACAAACATTCAAATTTCTTTACTCTTATGTAATTTTATATTTTATAAAAAATAAACTTAGATTTTAAATATCCCAAAAGATTTTGCTCTCCATAAAAATATATCCTGTCAAAATTATACAAATTCAAATATGAACATGCTGCATAACAAAACCTAGAAATATAAATAAAATGTGTTCCTTTCAGCAATAACAAATCAAATCATTCAGTTGTCTTTGCTCATATGTCATTTTAGAGCTGGACGCCTGGCATCTTTTTTGGCAACAGGTTCGTTTCTGTTTGGTGTGAGGTTCTGTGTTGTGGAGATTCTCAGGATGGATTGCAGGTGCTCATCAGTGAGGCGACTCCTGTGTGCTGTTTTGTTAGTCTTTATCACTGAGAAGAGCTTCTCACACAGATATGTGCTACCAAACATGCACAAGGTTCGAGCCGCATGTAGACGGACTTTTTGTTCTTCAAAGTCACCAAAGCGCCGTGCAAACTCAGTGCGCCAGTTTATCAGCAAAGTGCGATTTGGGAACACCGTAGTGACGACTTGGTTTAACATTACTTGGTAATAGGGAAAGTGGGGCAAGTGGTTGTGTCTCCCATAAAAGCAGCTCAATTGAAATCACTTTGTGATTGTGCACGGTAAAACGTCCGCTGAAGTGTCAGATTCTTATTTAATTCTTCTGCTTTCTGTATCTTCTGCATTGCATTCAGGTCTTTCAGGTTACCCTGATGTTTTGTTTTATAGTGCCGCCTTAGATTAAATTCTGTAATTACAGCCACATTAGCTCCACAAATGAGACACACGGGTTCAGTAAACATATACTCAGCCTCCCATCGGTTTTAAAGGCTCTATTTTCAGAATCAACTTTTCTCTTCAGCATCGTGTGAGCTAGCTTCGCAATAACTTGCAGCATCTTAAGGTAGACTTGATTAACGCGTAACTGTTCGCAAGGCAGCTGAAGCGCTGCATTATGGGATCTGTAGTTTATTGTGTTACCAGCGCTTCATATACCCGGCTTTAATAACAATAATACAGTATATAAAATGATCTCGGGCGGATATAATTACACGGGGCGGATGTGGCCCATGCCCTTGAGTTTGACACATATGGACTAAATAGAACTTGAAAAGATATATTTTTTCAAATGTGATCGCGCAATTCAGATAGAGTTGACGCCAAGACTACAGCCTGCATGCCTCAATAAGTCATCCTCCCTTGCCCTTACTTTTTACCGTTCATCTAATGAATACACTGAGTATGGCTTTACCAAAACAATCATTGATGGCGAATAAAGTATCCATTATTCGAGTATGTAGATCGGGTTATATATATATATATATATATATATACCCGCCAGATCGCAGCGAGAAGTAGTGTGTTAAAAAGCTAGAAAAGAAAAGGGAACATTTTAAAAATAACGTAACATGACTGTCAATATACAGTATTTGTTTTGTGAGTGTTACTGAGTGTTGCTGTCATCAAGGATTTGATTATCATTATTTCTTTCAATCAGGTTCGTATTTGTAGGATGTGTTGTGTTCAAGTTACATTCCGTGTTTGTCAATCGCTGTAAAGATGACAGGTTTCATTCATCGATTCGCTTTCTTACTGCATCAATAAACAGCTCGCCTTCTTCTTTATCTGAGACCTGACACACTGCATGCACGGGTTTTTTACACTGTCTTCCTTTAGCGGGACATTGACTTTTTCCAACGTGTGCTTTGTTTCCGCAGTAGTTGGATTTATGAATATGCTTGTATGTATGAGACGCTTCATATTTTTTGCTGCCTTTTCAATTGTGTAATTCGGTTTTGTTCAGCTCTTTGGAACTGTTGCCTTTTATCTGTGCACTGCGTCAGTTCACGTGAGCCACTCGGTGTTCATGCATCGAAGGTTCCCAGCTGTGCTGGTGCCATCTCGTGCTATGTCCATGGCTGTATTTAATGTTACCTTAGTCCTGGCACTTAAAACTTTCTCTCGCAGTTTCGCTGAGTTTGTGTGACCATCTCATCTTCCTCTCCATAAGCACAGTCCTTCACCCGTGAATATTTACCCGTGGCAGTTTGCTATTGGATTGCCGCTGACGGACGGCCTTATATGGGCAGGCACTAAATTACAAACGCCAGCGGCAGCCTGTCTATGAACTTAATTTAAAGTGTAGGTTTACATCGTGCTTTGTTTCAAGTAGCAGAACTCATGAATATGGTTGTATATGTCACTCGCCGCTTCTTATTGTTTCGCTGCCTGCTCAATTATATAATGCATGTTTTCTTCAGCGCTTTTTGAGGTCTTCCTGGTTTTCTATGTACTGCGTGATTACGCGGGAGACGTGATGATGTCACACAAAACTCCCCCACGGCGTTGAAGCTCATCTCCATTACAGTAAATGGAGAAAAACTGCTTCCAGTTATGACCATTACGCGTAGAATTTCGATATAAAACCTGCCCAACTTTTGTAAGGAAGCTGTAAGGAATGAACCTGCCAAATTTCAGCCTTCCACCCACACGGGAAGTTGGAGAATTAGTGATGAGTCAGTGAGTGAGTGAGTGAGTCAGTGAGTGAGTGAATGAGTGAGTGAGTGAGTGAGTGAGTGAGTGAGGGCTTTGCCTTTTATTAGTATAGATAGATATGAGAACAACATATATATATAGATAGATAGATATATAGATAGATAGATAGATATGAGAACAACACTCATATCAATGATAAAACAATTACATTAACAATCAAGTTACGTTGTTATTCAAATTTTTCCTTTTCTTTTTCGTACCTTCTTTAACACACTACTTCTCCGCTGCGAAGCGCGGGTATTCTGCTAGTATATATATATATATATATAATATATACACACACACACACGCAGTTATTCCCCAAGTTATGGACATATGGACGGCGACTTGATAGGGCGGTTTGCTGTCCGCCCACCACGCTGCCACCGCAGCTACTGCTCCTGACTGGACGCAGGCTGGAAGGAGCGGAGGGGGGTGTTTCACTGCCCGCCCACCACACATGGCTGCCCCGTTCGTTCTTGGTGGGCGGAATGTGATGCTGCAAGCGGTGACCCGGTTGTGGCTGAACGGATGCCATTGAGGGTGAACGGGGTGGCGGGGGGTAGCATTGAAGTGTGCCTCCAGTGGCTGCCTGTTGAATGGGGGTGGTGGTGGGCGATTCACTACCCGCTTTTGGCCACACCATGTTCGTTCTCGGTAGGTGGACGCTGCAGGCCGAATACTGTAGTGGAGGTGACTGTGTGGTGAGTGGGTGGTGAACCGCCATTTGCCGTCCCCATTCATTGTCAATAGCAAGACTGCTTGTACTGTTACGCACATAGCAGGAAGCTGTCTCCTGTTAGTACATCAGACGTGTTGACAACAGGTGCCTTCCTGCTGTGATAGCGTGTACAGTGCTGTGCAGAAGAGCTCATCTTAACTTTTTGTCTTCACCATTCAAGAATGTCTCTGAAACACAAAAGTGATGCAAGTGCTAGTGATACAGTAAAGAAGAGAAAAACCATCACCGTTGAAAGTAAAGTAGAAATAATAAAAAGGTCAGAGAGAGGTGAAACTCCATCATTCATTGGCAGTGCACTTGGTTGCAGTCGGTCAACAATAACATTTTTTAAAATAATGTACCTGTTCCGACTTACATACAAATTCAACTTAAGTACAAACCTACAGTCCCTATCTCGTACGTAACCTGGGGACTGCCTTTCTTCTGACAGCGTTGTGGTGTTCCTGTATACGTGTTGCGATTCTTTTTGAAGTTTGTCCAATGTATACCGCTGAGCACGAGCTGCATGGAATGCTTTTAGAACAATCTGCACACGGTCTTCTTCAATGCTAAAAACAAGAAATCGACAGCACAAACACGAAACGCAGTGGACAGCATTCCATGCAGCTCGTACTCAGCGGTATACGTTGGACTAATTCAAAAAGAATCGCAACACGTATACAGGAACACCGCAACGCCATCAGAAGAAAGGACTCACTATCATTGATCTATACGCATACTAAATCAACAGGACATGCATTTAACTGGGACAATGTACAAGTAAAATTCAAGGCCAGTACGAAAAGTGCCAGAGAGCTGGCCGAATCCTGGTTATCAAATGAGAATGCCATCAACAGACACTTGGACATAAACCCAGCATATGCAAACTTAAGAAGAAAATGTTCATAATAAACAAGACTTTACACCCAATACCTACCCCGACTTAGCCACCCCCCCCACGTAATTTTTTGCTATATATTGCCTTTGATTCTTGTAAGTCTAAGCATTATCCTCTGATAAACATTCCTGGCAGGGGTTGAAATCGCAGGAATAAAAAACTACTTTTGATACGTTATTCATTTTCTCCCTTTGTGGATCTCCAGCTGCAAATTATATATATATAATATATATATATATTTTATTTATTTATTTTCTTACACAATTAATTGATATTGGCAATTAAACACTGTTTAATTGTAAATATACATGCACTTATAGGTTTTAATAATTTTAAATAGATTACCATTTTAATTATGTACTACTTGTTTCTTACAAAACTTTTATGTTGACTGAAAAACAACAACAGGTAATAAACACAGTACATAATTTTACAAAAAGTTGTTTACTAAGCAGTAGTTTGAAATTCATCATTATGTTTTCATTTTCCAATTACAAATGACGGCTGCTGCACTTAAAAAAAACAGCTCACTGTCCAAACTGAAATGATTTTAATTTAAAGGACAAAATCAAAAGGCAAGAAAAGCTACTTTAATGAATTTAGACCATCTACAATTCCCTTTTTGTCAGTTTTTTACTCCACTTTTTTTAACCTAAAGGCTAATATTCAATTTTCTCTGATAAATCAAGCTTGTTTACACGGCAGGAAGCTTGCTGCAGCAGAAAAAAAGAGAGTGATGCACGCTCAAGCACTCCTCACACTGTGCACTGGCTCAACTACCATATTACCTTGCATAAAGGAACTCTACAACTAAATTACCATAATGTTTGGAAAAGCACGGGCTGAAAATATTGTTTTTTGTTTTCGACAATTTACTGATCACAGATTGAGTCTTTTTAGTAAAAATCGTCATTTTTAGATCGGTGGCTGATCGATAGGGAGTTTCTTTGATCCCTGTGTAAGTGTTTGTAGGTGTGTATTTAAATGTAAGGTGTGCAGTCGACTAGAGCTTCATCGAGTGGAGAGGTATTTTTTTTCTCCCCCATTTTCATTATACTGTAGACATGTGTTGTTCTGCCTAGTTTTATGTTTGCCATGCTTATTATTGATAAAATGTTTTAGTTTTTAATATTGCTTTTCCTCAGGTCACCAACCATGGCAGGAGGTCTTTTTGCTGTAAGCAAAGAATACTTTGAGTATCTTGGCACTTATGATATGGGAATGGAAGTATGGGGAGGTGAAAATCTTGAACTTTCATTTAGGGTAAGAGTTGAGTATTTTGTATAGGCTGAAATTAGATTTATCTCTTTAAAAATATTTTTTTCTTTGTTGAGCTTAATATAATTGATTGTGACTTTAGAACACTTCAGACACACTGTGTTCAAAATGAAACCCTTTTTTTAATTTTATGGTTTATGAAATCCCCTCCTATTCATAGCAGAGGTGTTAAATTTTCTTTACTTTGCAATTTGAATTACACTTTGTACCCTGGCAGTGTCTACACCAGGATTCAAAAGTCTTCAGTCTGCTGAAGCTGAGTGGCAATACTAAACTGTTAAAAGAAGAAAATCATATAACATTATCTTTATATTTCTTAATTACTAATCCAGCAGCATACATTTGTGTTTGTTATTTGTGTTAATTGCTGATCATATTTTTGGGAGTATGACCTTAATGTTTTTAAATCAATAATAAAGGTAATACTTTTTCACAACTGATGCAGCCCCTTGTGTAACCAGGCTTCATAATGGGGTAAAATTTAACTAGACTGCACATATGTAGATTCTGTAGATACTATACACATATTTCTCAAACCAACTTAAAAACTGAAGTATGTCTCCTTAGTTATTGACTGTTCTTTGTATAGCACTAATAGTACAGTATATATGACAATGATATTGTGAAATTTGAAATAAATAACTTTTTTTTTAACTTTCCTTTCTACCTTTTAATTATGTGATATTTCCTCATGTTACACGACTCGGTTTAAACGTATTTCTTAGATACAGAAAAGAAAAAAATGTTCTGTGTTTTCTAGAGAATAATAGTACTAGGGTGTTGTACCGTGTTAGCCATTATGAGATGAGAGAGAAAATGACACCTTTTATTGGCTAACTAAAAAGATTACAATATGCTGTATTGTAATATTTTTAGTTAGCCAATAAAAGGTGTCATTTTGCTTGGCTCTTCTCTAGAGAATAATAAAAGTTATAGATTTGAATACCAGTAAGTGAAGTAAGAAAAATATTTAAAGAAAAGTTTTAATTGGTC